>NC_056735.1:1595319241-1595331741 GCF_019279795.1 Protopterus annectens | reverse complement strand
AACGCACATGATTAATAAACAGGCATGTGCAATATAAAATAACTACATTTACTGAAGATGACTGAGAATGTAATATGCAATGTTTTCTTAAGAGATATATTTTGCAATGCAAGATGATTATCCTAATTTTTCATTAAATGTAACAAATGCCTGAAAAAAATCATGTGAATCATTTATTTATATTCAAGAAAGCTCAGTTCTTTCATATAATGCTGTCTTTCAGAGGACTCTGTAAAAAAAAATCACAAAATTTGTAGGTGAAACATTCAAGAAGTTAAGAGAATTCTTAAATTTTGTATGTGGTTTTCAGTTTAAAACTGAAATTAATGTATTAGTTTAGATTTAAAAGTGCCTTTGATTTTATGATTCTTTATTTTTTAATTTTTTTAAATAAATTACCTTTGTTGTTAAAGGAGGTGGATGCTGCACTAAACAGTGCAGTATCTGGATGAAGCAGAATAGAGGCCAGCTAGAATGATTATACCAGTGTAGGGTACATCATAAATAAGGCCTAACAGCGAATGTACTTTCTGCTACAGCTGAAGAAGTTCAACCTCCCACAGGAACTGCTGATTCATTTCTATACAGCAGTCATTGAGTATGTTCCCAGCTCATCCATAACAGTGTGGTTTGGATCTCTGTCTAATCATGACAGGTATTATAGACTAATACACACCAAAGCAAGTAGATATAAGAAAATGTTTTTTCCACAGGCCATCAAGTTCATAAATGGCTAACTCAGCTTATTAGACTGGGGTATTATTTTTCCCAAGCCTCTGAGGATTCTGCAGTATTGTTTACATATTGTTAATACTTGTTTCTTTCAAAGTTTATTTCAGTATTTCTTGCACTGAGTTGCACTTTGTACCTTGTATGTATATGCATATTTACCTTTTTTATCTTATTCTTAATAGTTGCATGTATGTCATTCAACTAGCTCTTAATAATTGTATGTATGTAATTTATGTAATTTGTACTTAGAGAGTCACTGAAACTGGAATCAAATTCCTTGTATGCGTGCATACTTGGCCAATAAATGTGATTCTGATTCTGATTTTGATTCTGATTCTGAAATCATTGCTGTAAATTTAGTGGAGCAGATAGAATTACTATGCAGAGTGTAGGGGGACCAGAGAAGAGACAAATAGTGTACATCTTTGCTAAGCCAGTAAATATACCAGCATTTACAATTTTGATACAGATAGCAGACAGAAAGAATGGTTAGTTGTCACCTAAGTATACCCTCAAGCAGGACAGAACAAGTTAAGTGTAAACAATAAATGAAGAACCCAGGAGACCCTTTGTAAAAAAAAAAGATGAATAATATGCTGGGAACAAGGGAGGAATACGAGTTATTAGGTGCAAACTAACCTAACATGGAAATGTGCAAAAAAAGTAGGCCCATGCAGTGAACTAAGCAGGGAAGCAACGATAGGTTAAGGTGCAAGGGGAATGAGACAATGTCTAAGAATGTAAACAGAGTCAGGCAGGAGGAGAAGAGCAGTGCTACTTAAAGGAGAGGTTAAGATGAGATGTGGGCGTGGCATTCAGTTCAGATCCTTCATACTGCTGCTGGCTGGTCTAGTCAGGTGAGAAGAGTTAGAGGTAAGAAGTTAGGATGGGCAACAGGAGCAGAAGTACAGGACTGAATACATTAGAGCAATAATAAGTAAAGAGGAGGACTCTGTGTCATGTGTGGTGGTAATTAAATAAAGAGATATGGCAGGCATGAGGAATTGTGGAACAGATAGATAACAGGTGAGGCCCACACAGATACTAGAATCAAGAAGTCGATGCAGTCAGCCAGGAGATGAAACAGAGAAGTGTTGAAATTGATAAGTCATGCCAAGTAGATATGACAACAGAAGAGGGCAGGGGGGACTGAGGTGCCCAGACAACAGGGACCCCCAGAAGGGATAATAAGGAAAATAATGTAGGCATTTTGAAAATGAGGCTTGCAATTTATTAGAATGGAAAAGCTTTCAGCATAATTACAGCTTGATAATATTCAGTTTGTCAGTCCTGTTATGATAAATATCCTAATACAGTTTATTTACTTAGACAAAACAAAACAATGATGAGGAAACAAATAACAACATAATATAGTGTTCCAACACACGTTAAGAGAAACAGGGTAATCAAAGCAGTATTGCTTTAATGAAACATCTTGCAACTTAAAGAGTGTGCTAACATTATAGATTGGTTAAACATAGCAATAAATATTCATGGAATATAACCTCTTGTTTATACTTCTCTATTCAGTTAAACCTTATTATGCACAACTTGGCAATTGCATTTATTACATATTCATGATTTAAACTGAACATTAGAATATGTATCATATTTATATAATTAGACTACATGTATAACCAAGATTAAATAGTGTATTAGTACATTTTGTTCACAGTTTTCATATATAGGGAGTTCTCTAAGTACATTTTGTTTACTCGATTCTTAAATAAGGCATTCTATGTACAGTTAGTTGTAAGGGGAGTATTCCAAGTGAATTTTATTTACAGCATTCATTCACTGGAAAGTGTAAGTCAATTAGGTTTACAATATTTTATACATATACATTAGTTTATATATATATATATATATATATATATATATATATATATATATATACTAATCTGTGTGTATGTATATATATATATATATGTATATATATATATATATATATATATATATATATATATATATGCGTGTGTGTATATATATATATATATATATATATATATATATATATGTATTACAATATTTAATATATAAGATACTCGGGTAATACAAGAGTAAGATTTTCAGTACAGCTCCTCTGACAAATAGAAAAAAAAACAATTGTTTTTCTTAATGAAAATTCCACTTTTAGGAGCTGTCCAAATAGCATCTCAAACATCTGCCTTTTATAGAATGATCTAATGCCCTTCTGTCTTATGAGATGTATGCATTTCATACTGTTTTGCTGAATTAAATATTTATAAAAAAAATTAGAAAATAGGCCATACCAAGTTTTTTTTTCCTGCAACAAAGTTTCTTAATAAACTGTCTTTCGACTTTTCCCAGTTAGGGGTTGCCACAGTGGAACTCTGGTCCGCTGATTGGCAGTGAATTTTTTACAGTGTCGAGTTGCTATCCTGACGCCCAACCTTCAAAAAAGGCACATCCACACACACTCGCAACTACCTGCATGGCTTTAAATTCACTCGACCGCGGGGAAGACATGCAGACGCCACACAGAGGTTGCTCCAGCTGAGAAATGAACCAGAGAGCCTCTTGCTGTGAGATGACAATGCTAACTACTGCACCACTGTGGCCATCATCAAAATTTCTTAATAATATTTTAAAAATGGGCTGAAAGTTCAAAGTTACAGAGTTATTATTGTTTATATATTTCTTTAAATAACCAAACTTGTATGTCTTCTAAACTATATAAACCTTGCCAAGAGAAACAGAAATACTTGCATCATTTTGTCTCGCCATTTCTTTTTTAAAAAGATCTTTCCTACATCAGGTGGCTTTTGACAACAATACCAAAGAATCTAACAAGGTGAAAAATCTGAAAAATAATCAATGCATTTTCAGAATAGAAATGCATTTTCATTGAAAATATTGAATTTTTGATTAAGTAAAAATTAGGGAATTGCATTTCTATGCATTCCATGAATTGACTTTGGCAGCTCTACTGAAGGTGTATTAGAATTTGATGCTGAGTACAGCTTGGCTGTAATGGATATAACTTTAGGGTTCAAAACCAGATTGTAGCAAATACTATCAATTTGTAGAAGTCTTTCAATATTCCTTCAGTTTTGTTCTAAACTTTAACTTCAATTTCAAATTTATTTATGTATGTATTAGCAAAAAAGACAGAATCTAGATACATTTCATTGTAGACCAGTTCAAAAGATGTCCACCAAGCTTATTCAAAGCCACAACCGTTCTTATTAAAAGCCTTTGCATACTTGCTACTCTCAAATATTACACAAAAATGTATACTTTCCCCAGCCCCATCAACCAGATTAGAACATCATTCTCTCCATCCTCGACACAATTAACACAGGAAAGATCTTGCTAGCAGCAAGTTATGTGAAAGAGCACAGATGGTATCAAAGTACTCCTTCAACCAAAACCGATCCATGGTTAGATACCCATTCACAGTAAGCGGCAACACCAGGAGCTATTAATGAGGCAAAATATTTAGATAAATACCTGAATAAAACCAGAAAGGACTTAGAATGCAACTGATAAAATAAAATAATGAGCAAGATACATTCATAGGCAGAGAAACACTACCATCTTTAGACTTGCATATCAGGATTATTCTTAATGTAGTCAACAAATTTACTCTGTCTTTAATAAATTGAATAAATAATAACTAGGTATTTGTAGTTGTTTTGCTTTGATAATAGATTTAATGCTGTTGCATCCTTTGGCTACTTATAACCTTTGTTATTTTTTATGGACGCATGCTTATGTATATAGATTGTTCACATCCATAAAATATTCAACAGTTCTAAAATAAACTTGCAGAGTCAAGTATCTCAGTGATAATGTCAAAATATCATTTGCATGGGTATCTATATAAATGTTACAAGCATAAACACATACCGTTTGACACAGTAAAAAAATATAGAGAGATTTATTTACAGAAGAAATGACTATCAGTTCAAAATGCTACCCTGCCTGATGCCATTGCTTTACTGAGAGTTTCCTAGGTAAATGCACTTTAATACTAAGTTAGAGAGCAATTCTAACATGGAGGACAGACATTGTGTCAAAACAGACATTTCTTTCATTAGTTACCATACTTTGCTACACCCTAAAGTGCCAAATGCAAATTCCACATCAAAACACCTGTCCCACTAACTCAATCTCCCATAGCGACCTCCAGCACCCTATCCTACAAAACTGTACAGCCCTGCCAGTACTCTAACCTTAAAACTCCATTCATTCTCCATAATCCATAATATCCATCATGTTCCCTAAGTCTAAGGCTCTCATCTTTCTTCTCACTCCCTATCCCTAAGATTCCCTTCTTTCACCCTTACACTGATTCCCTTCCCATTCCCTAAACCTAAAATCTTATTCTCTTTCACTACCCCTAAAACTCCCTTCTTGCTTGATAAACTTAAAATCCACTCTCTTGCCCCTAAATCTAAAATCCCCCCTTCACCCCTCCAAAACTTAAAATACCCTTCCTGACATTTTTTGTCATCCACCCTCCCCCATCCCCTCCCTCCCCATGGCTGCCTCACTTGTCTTACTTGTACTTGAATAATGTGACTGCTTGCCTGAACTCATATTTGACTTTGAGCACAAGGTGAGAAGCAGCCTACCAGATCTATAAGACCCACAAGTCCCTGGCTTTGAGTCAGTCGCCTTCAATTACTTGGGATTTGAGTGCTGGTAGAGTACCCTTATACATGTATTAAAATTCGGTCACATCAAAAGTCTTCATCTTTGCAGAAGTGGGCAGAAAAGAATAATCCTTCAAGAGGTTATTTGCAAAATTGAGAATAAAATAAAGTAAAAAAGTGTGCCAAACAGGGAACACTTTATTCGCAAGAAAAAAAAAACTAATATGCATATTTATCAAGCTTTCTTCACAAAAAAAAATAGAATTTCTTAAGCGATATAAGTGGACCATATATCGCTTTTATATGTAACTTTATGTTACAAATTTGATTATATATAGTAATCATTAATTATTATAGATTTTATATTTTTTGTTCTAAAAATATGATGCAGTCTGAATGAATTGAAAGAATATGTTTAGAGTTTATATAAAAGCGATATGATTTTAATGTGGATTTATGATTATTCATTGAGAGATTATTCTTAAGACAGATATTTTGATTTGATTTGCTACAGCTTACCTGAACATGATTTCCAGCTTTTTTACAGGTGGACAATCCATCCTGCACTCCTCCCATGTGGGGGGAGACCCCACACACACCCCATAACCCTAACGTATATACCAATCCCATGGTTGCACAACAGCAGAAAAAATACAACACCCCAATTCACTAAAATTAGTTTTTACCAATAGAGTCATCACACTGCCTTCCTTTGAAACACAGTTATTTGATGTATATCCATGTTTCCTTTACAATATATTTCTTACATTAAATAGTATTCCTAATTCACATCCTTGCGTAAATCAGTTGAATTAAAACTTTCTGATGAAAGAAACACTCTGATTTTTCCTTATACAGCCTCAAACATTGCACAGCTACTAAAAGAAACAATCGAGTCACAGGTGCCAAAAAGAGTCTGAGTAAAATGTTGCTCAGCAACTGAAGACAAATATTTGGGCTAATACATTAAGCATTTTTACAGGAAAAAAGAAAAACTTTTAATCATTGATGACTGAAGCATATTAGTTCAAGCATCACTTTTTGATCAGTTCAGCTCAAATAATACTGTTGTCTTTCGGATAATAATAATAATAATAATAATAATAATAATAATAATAATAATAATTTTTGCATACCAGAATGGGCAGTCTTCAATCAGGCTCTTAAGAGCAATCATTACAATTTCAAATCAGTTGTGATGCAGAAATCCACTTCTGGAAAATGCTAAAGTCACTGCTCAGTATTTATAGGAATTCCATAATTAAGTTCATGTCAAGGAGTCCCCATCAGTTATTTCAGAATAATGGTTAATGCAAATATTTTTCTGTGAAACTAAAAACACGTTAATGCAGACTTGTATGATGCATATGACCATATTAACAAGAATTAGAGTATCAGTTAGATTTTTTTTCTTTGATTTTTGAAAAACACTCTTTAACCAAGTTGTTAGCAGATTGCGTGTTTTTTTTTTTTTGGCCTGGGTTAAGGAAAAAATAGAATACTGTTCTGGGCCAGATTCCATAGCACTGGAGTAATTGAGAACAAATAAAATGCATTTCTGCTGTAAATGTTAGTATGTTAGTCAGTGGCATGCTTATCAATAAAATATAGCAGTAACTAGAGTGATAGCTTTGTATTCTGGGCCTTTATGCTGCAAATAGAATATCAGCTCTGGACAGAGCCCAGCTGATCCCGTGCAAACAAATGATGCTACTTGCAACTTTCTGAGACACCCCAGAGCAAACTAATGCAATAGTATAATATGCAGAACAAACGAACTGCCTAATTTATACAAGACCTCTTTACTTAAATATTTGCAATTGCAGGACGCCTGAAATAAAACAGTCTGGGCAAAGAGCAGTAAAAACACAAGGAGTTCACCATGGCAGATCATTACCTTCCTAACAAAATATCATAACCTTACAACTTCATTATGAAGAAGCTTATTATCTTCACATATTACTATTTATTTATTTATTGGTTTTATTTGACATTTTTTGACCGAGTTGGTCCTTCTGGGACGAAGCCCTTTTTCAGTGGAGACCCGGGGAGAAAAGCTCCTAAGTTACAAACATATGCAAGTACAAAAGTATGATGCATAACAATGTAAAGAGAGTCCACAATACATAAACCTGCTTAGAGATTATATACAATGCCAGCTAACTACATATATTGTAGTAGTTAATTAGGGAGAAAACAATTTACAGTATAGAGAAGACAAAATAATAAGGAAGTTAATTAGTAGTAGTGAGAAGAGATTAAAGTGTGGAAGTGGTTTTTGACTCTCTACTGCTGTGGAGATTGGTACCAGTTCAAATAAAGTGTTGGGGTTGAAAGTAGGGAAGGGTTTAGCAGTGAAGAAGGCTGAGAGAGGTGGGACGGAGGTAGGGTTGGGTATGTGCAGGAGAAAAATAAGTGAATTGTTGGTCCGGAGAGATGGGTTAGGAAGGGGGCTGATAACAGAGGCATAGTTTGTTTTTTTCTAAAGTGATCTTTCACAGCCTTTTTGAATAGTAGTTTGGATCTAGTGTTTTGGACGTCAAGTGGGAGTTTATTCCAATGTTTGGTGGGGTAATAGCTATGCAGGTTTTTTCCTTTCTTGAGCTTGGGTTTGGTTATAATTAGGACGTGTTAGTCAGAGCTCCGGAGTCTTCTAGCTGGGGTGTAGGATGAGATGATGGGTAAAATGATGGGGCAAAAGGTGGGCTGGAATAGGATGGGGTGGATTATTTGGAGCTGGGAGAGCGTAAGGTCATGGGGGAATTCTAACCATTTCAGTTTTTGTAGTGCTAGGCAATGGTGAGAGGAGCATGGTAGTTCAGCGGCAAATTTTGCTACTTTGTTAGAGGTGGATTCAAGTTTGGATATAAGAGAGGTCTGCAGGTTGGTGAGAATCTGAGAGCCATAGAGAAGGGTTGGTAGAAGGTAAGCATGTGATACAGCAATGTTTGCTTGAGTAGGAGAAAGGTTTTGTTTCTATAAAGAAGACCTAGTTTTTAGTGTTTTTTTAATGTTATTTAGTACATACTGGTCAACTTTTAGCTGGTCATCAATGATGACCCTGAGTAGTTTAGTGTGGTCATCAGCTATGATAGGTGTGTTTTTAAAGGAGGTAATGGAGAAATTTGGTTTCAGGTGGGTCATTGTTTTAGGTAGAAAGAGAAGGAGTTTGGTCTTTTTTGGATTTAAGATAAGATGGTTATGGTTGAGCCAGTTCATGATAGACAAGAACGATTCCTGTGTTTTAGTATGGAGTTTGGGAAGAGTGTCAGCAATGGTGATGACTGTGGAGTCATCAGCATGTTGCATTAGTGGTGAGTGTGGGGTGGAGAATGATAACTGATTAGTAAAAATATTGAAAAGCAGTGGTCCTAGAATTGATCCTTGGGGAACTCCCATCAGTACTGTGAGTTCGGGGGAGATGACTGAATCCCATTTGATGGACTGGGAATGGTTGCTAAGATAACTAGAGAACCAGGAGATAGTGGCAGGGGATAGGTTTAATTGGGAGTGTTTCTCTAAGAGTAATGGATGATGGACAGTATCAGATGCTTTTGATAGGTCAAGAAAGAGACAAGAGGCAAGTTTATTCTGGTCTCTAGCTTGAGAAATAAGTATTTATGAAGGAGATGAGGGCTGTAGAGGTGCTATGGCCAGGGTGAAAACCATGTTGGGTGGGGGTAATTAAGTTCTCTTTAGTGAGGTGTTGGAGAATTTGTTTCTGTACACATTTTTCCAAGATCTTAGAGAGGGGAGATAGAATTGTGATGGGCCTATGTTAGTTAGTTCGGTAGAGTTCCTCCCTTGTGGATAGAAATAGTGTAGAACTTCTTCCAGATGACTGGGACTGTAGCTTCAGTAATGGATCTGTTGATGAGAACAGAGATGGGTAAGGCTAAGGAGTTAGCAGCTAGTTGGAAAAAGAGTGGAGGGAGACCATCTACAGAGGGAGAGCAAAGTTTGAGCTTAAGGACCAGTGATTTTATGTATGAGGTGGATACTGTTTGTAGGCTGAAAGTAGGAGAATGGTTAAGGTGATTAGGAGGGGTGGTGAGTGGGGTGGTGTTTTGGAGTGATTAATAAGTTTGCTGATGGACTCGATGAAGTACGAGTTAAAGTTTGTAGCGGTTTGGAGAGGAGTGAATGTGGGCCTTGGGTGGGGGGGGGGGTGGGTTTCCTGGATGTAGAATATGATTAATTGTATGCCAGAAATTTTTCGGGTTATATAGGTGCTTTTTTGGGGGGTTAGTATAGTAATTCCTTTTGTCGTCTTTATTTGCTTGCTTAGCCAGGTTATGAAGTTGTCTATATTGTTGTAGGTGAATGGGCAATTTGGTTTTGATCCAGAGTTTCCATTGTCTGTCTCTCTGTGTCATTAGTGAGAGAGTGGAGGCAGTAAGCCAGGGTAACACACTGGACTTTATCCTGATCTTATGTAAGCGGGCCAGGGAGTTTAAAATGTTGAGGAATATGTTGTTTAATTCCATGACTGCTTCCTCAACAGGTAAATGAGAAAGGTCCAGTCAAAAAGAGAGAGTTGACTGCTGAGTTCATTTGGGTCAAAGTTTTTTACCTTACGGCAAGTTTTAATTATATGGTGTTTGAGTGTGTGTGTGGAGTAAAGTGGAGGATTCTGGTAGGAGAGTGGTCACTAAGGGTGTCAGGAAAGGTTCCAGGGAAGTGATATTTGTGGGGATGGGATACTAGGATCCAGTCAAGTATAGCAAAGTGGGTGTTGGATTTGGTGGAATAGGTAACATATATACCTCATAGAAATAAAGATGTCCTTAATCACAGAAATCTGTCCATTATCACATTACTTGCAATAACATGGTGAGTGTGCACAGTCATATATCCTGGAATATCATTATGAACTCATAAGCACCATGTGATTTTTGCATATCCAAGGTAGACCTATTTCCTTTTTCTGAGACAGTGAATTGTTTTGTTAGCAGGGGAAACATAAAACCATTAGTGCCTTCCCTTAAGAAATGTAACCATTTTTAAGGAGTGCATCCATATCAGGGATGACAGAACAACTTCTGCATGCATATACCCTAAAGTATATTCAGAAACAG
This sequence comes from Protopterus annectens, assembly GCF_019279795.1. Lineage (NCBI taxonomy): Eukaryota > Metazoa > Chordata > Ceratodontiformes > Protopteridae > Protopterus > Protopterus annectens. The sequence continues at coordinate 1,595,321,309 of NC_056735.1, read as the reverse complement.
GAAAGGCATTGATGTAGAGAGTCATGGATGCATTACATGGGTAATGTACAGCTGCACTGTGCATGCTTTTACACAGTATGATGTCTGCCTACATGGTGGGCATGTTTTTGCCATGAGACACACCTGGTTTCTACCTTCCATCTCCTTGATGTATGTGCAACAAATATTTATGAATAAGTAATTTTATAGGTATTTAGAGTGTCAGAGAAAGGGAGAAAGAGAGAGGCAGAATAAAAGAGAAAAACAGAGCATGAAAGACAGACCTCATTGTGATCATGTCATTATAATATCTTTCATGCAGTAAGTCAACTGATACAGACATCGTACAGTGTATGGCTTAGTGGGGGCCGGTAAGTACCTAACAACTGCCTGTATGATTCAGGTGTACACTTAAACTATTGGGAATGATGTTCCAAAGACTAGCTGTTAAGCGTAGCTCTCAACTTCTTAGCACAAAAAATCAGGGCAAAGACCCAAAAATAGGTACAAATTTTCAATATTGCTCTTATATACTTAGAAAGTTGCTAGAATAAAAGATTTTCTGTTGCCATGCATTTCCCAAAAGATATGAACTCTGAATGTCAAATGCCTGTCATTATTTAATGAATTCAGTCCTCACTGATTTGTCCAAAAAATCCAAAAAAACACAAGTTTTATGAAAAACAGACCAAAAATATGAGGCAAAACTCTGGACATTCTGCGAAAATCTAGGAGTTGAGAGGTATGCTGTTAAGTTACTTCAGGGGGTGGCTTTATTGCACACACAGATTGTGAAGGGCTTTAATGCATAATGCCTGACAGTCTTTAATGTCTTCTGTCATGTAATATTGTACCTCTGCAGGAATCAATGGCTCCTGTAATATTTTTGAATTGCACTTCCGTGTATAACAGTACCGTTAGTATCAGCACATGTTGACTAATATAATCAATATACATGCACCATTTTGGAATTATGAGATCTTCTGAAGTCCCCCTAGCTCAGGGCAGCATCTTTACCTGGTAAAAATTATGTTTATGGATTGCAGACCCACTAATAAACAATTATAGATTTGATAAGTTCCAGTCAATTGTCCATTGTCTAGGCAGTACTGAATAAACACACATTTTGGTCTACTGTTCATTCTCCTCCACTTGAATCTAGGCTAACTCAAATGACAATATTTTAATTTATTTCATTAAGTGGGAAAGTGCACTGGCCTCAAGTGTTCTTTTGCAGGCGTGACCCAAGGCTATTCTTTGGTTAAGTCAATTTGCTTAGAGTCACACTGCAGGTAAATAGAAGTTGAGAAAATCAAATCCCGGATAACAGGAAGCAGCTCATTAACAGTCCATACCCACAATCCTCTGTGCTAACTGCCAAATGATGCACATCTCAGATTCTGCAATCTGATTTGTAATATTATTGTAATATATTTAGAGAAGTATGACAACATCCGTGTTAAACTAAATCTTGAAATTCAACCTGTGTTTAAACTACTGTTATTTTGTGCTTCATTTTCAAACAACTCCTATGAAAATACTAGCTATCCTATCTTGTAGTTTTTTTGTCTTTTTATTGATTTTGCATTTCTGATGCTATTTGCTTACTGGATGACAGAAGGTGTTGTTTTTCTAAAGTGTTGTTTTGTGGTTGAAATACTGCACAGATACGATGTTTATCTGTATGCTTTATCACATACTTAAAATACATTCATACACTGTTCTATCTCTCTGTCTCTCTCACTCTCTCACTCTCTGTCTCACTCTTTCGCACAAACACACACACACATACACATTTGCTTCGTTAATTACAAGCAAGTAATTCTGTTAACAAAGACAAAAAATAAACATTTGAGTCTCACAGCACTAATTGGGTCTCATGGTAGAATACCTCACATGGCAGGCTACAGTGCATAATTAGTTTTATGTTATTGCTAAATCAGGTGGATTATTTTAATAAATGACTTTTCTTTTATTTTTATTATCATGGGAACGTATAGACTAAAGAGACGTTCTTTTTCATTGCTGTGTTCAGCAAAAATAACACCTTATTTTTTGTCAAATTGAAATTTTATCCTTTCCATCTGCT
>NC_056735.1:1595274241-1595316741 GCF_019279795.1 Protopterus annectens | reverse complement strand
GTTTGTTGCTTTTGGGTCAAGACTATGTAGAGAAGCACAAAAGAAATGTGCTCATATGTTTACCCTTGTATTAGTGCAAAGAAGTAATGCATTTTACAAATATATTTGCCATGTTCCACTTCAGTAAACACACAACACTGAATGACATTTGTTGACCTTTATTAAACTTCCATAAACGTTATTGTTAACCAATAATTATAAATTTCAACCAAAAACATGACACAAGTGATAATAACATCAGTGAAAGGAAAACATAAAATAACCATAAGGGCAGCATAACCAACTCACCCTTGATAAAAAGCATCCCTCACTTGCTCACTTATCTTTGCACTAACAAGGCAGCGTTACCCTGCTGACCTTCAATTTATTGAATTACTCCACCATCCAAATAAGCAGCTAAGCTTGCTTATTAACTTATCCAACAGAGCAACCACTTAATTTCCTTCCCAACTTATTGAAAGGCACATCCAACACCTGAGGGGGAACAGAAGAGGGCAAGCCTGCCCCTTTTCTCTGCCCTCCACCTTCCCAAATTGAAATAACCACAAACCTACTAATAAAAAGGGGGAGGGTGGGAGGGTAGTAATTTCATGCCAAAAATGTGACTCCTACCTCAGTTATACTTGACAAAACCCTCTAAGCCCCTCCCTACCCTTACCTCATTTCCTCCTAAACATCCCATCATCCCATGTAACCCTATCCTCCCCATATTCTCTCAATTCTTGCTAATCTATGTATCTAGCCCCACTTGAAGATGTCCCAGGACAAAATGGTCTGTTCCAAACCTCATTCATAACTAGCAAATACAGTTAGAGACAGACTGTAAACCCATACAAGGAAGTTCAACTAACTGATTTACACTGATGTCATGACGGCAGAGGTTATTACTTAATCTGCAGAAGTATGATCTTAAAGTGAAATATCGGACAGGAAATTAACTCTATGTAATTAATTTTTTGTGTAGAACATATTTGGCAGATCAAACAAAAGAGGTGCTGTCAGTAAAGCTAGAGATTTTGGTGTGATACTAACAAGTAAAGAGAAACAAAAGCTAATAAAATGTTGAAGATGAACTGAGAAATGCACCTCTGGAGAAAGTGACAATGAGAAAATACCCATGGCAATCATCTTTAGTCTGAAAGGAAATCCAGGCCCGCATTCGTTCAGGGTGGAAATAAGCTACTTCTAAGACTTAATGTTCAAAGATAGCAAGATAACAGTAAGGAACTAGTTAAAAGAAAATATGCTTGAGAGAATACGAGTCATATCTTGTAATAGTGAAGACATGTATTGGTTAGGAATGGCAGCACAGATAGACTGTGTGAGTGTGATATGTGCAACAGATAGCATGACTACAATGCATAACTAGAGATTCTTTTGAAAATACTGAGAAATGCAATCAAGTACAGTGGTCACACATATGATGCAGATGAACGATGCCGTGTACTTATCATGGAAACATTATTGTCCAAAGGAAAAAAAAAAAAAGAAAAAGAAGATGTCAGGCATGCAGTGATTCATGAGGTAGGACTGATGTGTAACAGACTAATGAAAAAAAAATGAGAAGACTTTCCAACGATTGAAGATCTTCTAGAAAAAGAGCATTAAATCACTATGGCGATTGTATTCTTGCAGCTGCAGAATATAAAAATACCTCATTTTAGAGTTGTGCCTCACCTACAAGATTACTAGTAGATAGCAGATTCAAAAACAAGTTATCTCTGCCTACTACATTGGTACAATGAAAGAGAAAATACAGTAGAGAAATCAAATGAGGCAGACATATTGCAATGGTAAGCATTCCAGATAGGAGACAGAAGGAGAATCCACAACTTTATCAGGCTCTCCATCTTGTCACCAAATACAAATATACAAATGAATAAATGAATGAGTGGATGAATGAATATATGAATAAATAAATAATAAAATAGTTGGATATGGAGCAGCAGTAAAAGGTCGACAGCCTAAACAAGTTCATATACTAATTATTATTAGCTGTGGAGGCAAAACACAATACATCTTTATAAGGCAGGATAATCCAGTCAAGGGGACAGAGGAAAGCTGAGAAAGCACTGAGGTACAATGACTAACAAGTAACATGTAGAAAACAGAATTCTTAAGAATGAAGTTGAGCAACCAGAAGTGTTAGCAAACGGATTAAAACAACAGGGAGAGTTATGACAGAAAACACAAGTGAAGCATCGGCATCATAAAACCATGGCACTGGACAGCATCTAGTGAAATATGTATGTGTATATGTATGTATGTATGTATTTATTTATTTATTTAGTTATGTTTTTGTTTAATTATAAATTTGTTTATTTAAAGTGTGACAGGTTAGAGCACATATTTCACAAAGCAGTACTAACAATTCTTTTTTTGAGTGAGCGTTTTTCTCCTATGCACTGCGCATATGCAAGATCTGCTCCCACACCACATGTATGTATGTATTTATATGTATATCTACAGAAATATATGTATATGTGCATACCTATATATGTCTATTTATACATGTGTATATAGCTATATACTCTCTCTCTCTCTCTCTCTATATATATATATATATATATATATATATATATATAATATATATATATGTTTTTATATATATATATATATATATATATATATATATATATATATATAGGGGTCACATCCCCATAAAGGAGGTTTGCGGGGGCTTGTCCCCCTGCAAAAATAATAGCTTTTTGCTTTTGTATGTTCTGATATTAATCCTTGGCATATGCACCGTTTCCTGTCAATGTTATGTTGTCACCATTTATTCATCAATGTCTTTGGGTGTTGACATTTCATCCATGTGTGCGTATATCTATATATATATATATATATATATATATATATATATATATATATATATACGTATATATATATATATATATATATATATATATATATATATATATATATATATATATATATATATGTATATATAAAATCACTTTGAGTTGGCTTTCAGTGAAATCTGTTATAAGGACTTTGTTTCTTTGATTTGTAGTTTCATTTGTATTAAAAGCAAGGTTTCAAATTTACTCCCTATTGTTGAGCAATGTCATAGTTAATACATTTAGTGAGACTGTGTGTGTGTGTATGTGTGTGCGCTTGTGTGTGTGTCTGTGTGTGTATGTGTGTGTGTGCATGTGTGTGCGTGTCTAAGTAGGTAGTCTTGCCCTTCCTATAAAGAAGCAATGTTTTTCAGTTTCATTTTGTTGTCAGTAGTAGCTTGGAACTTTGATTTTTCTGAAAAAAGATACATTGATGCCAAGCTTCATACCATACATGCTCACGTGCACGCACACACACACACACACACACACACACACACACACACACACACACACACACACACACACACACACACACACACACACTGACTTGCACACAAACATGCATGCGTATGCACGTGGATATTCAAAGCATTTATATCCATTAGATTTCATTAAAGATTATGCACAGTCGAATTTTTACTGATTGAAGCCATTCCATTGGTGCAGCTCTTAGTAAACTGCTGATCTTGTGTGAAGTTTAAGAAAATATCTGAAAAACTTCCACACAATTAAAAGTCACTTTCTTTTCCTTTACTAATTGAACCCCTGCTGTGACCTCTGTTATAGTGATGGTGAGGTTTGTGTGCAGGCGATTTGACATTTGGTGATTCTAAGCAAAAGAAAAGGAACAAAAGTCAAAGAATGGGACCACACCCATCAGTAATATTTAATGAAGCGGGATTTGGGGCTGGCGTAGTGGGTAAGGTGGTTATCTGACAGAAAGTACAGGGTTTCAGTCTCACCATTGGTCATTATCTGGATATTGGCTAGGCATGTAATGGTCTGCAGACTTGATGCCTAGTACTTACCTATGAAGTTGTCTTCCTTAAATAGTAAGGTTACTTGGGTGCCAGGATTTTTACCATATTTGCACATGTACATTTTTTTTATTAATTTATTGATTTTGGTCCGATTCAGAGAAGACAGGAAAGTGGTACGCATGCGGTTAAGATTTTTAAATATTTTTGTCCAGGCTACCACACACTTGGTACTTAAGTGTATACAACTCTACATTCTATGAAAGCCAAAACAGGGGAGTTTCCTCCACTGACTTGCCTTAAGAACTGCTTTTAGCTACAGTGAATTTCATGGAAGTGGTGGAATGGAATGCATGTGGTGCATTCCATTTACAACACTGCACATGACTTTTCACTTCATAACATACCTCTTAATCTGCAGACATTGAAAATTGTTACAAATCCTCTTGAAATGTGGGCACGTTCAGCCAAAAATCTAGTTTGCATAAAACATGAGTGCTAACTGCAATGCGACTCTTCTAGTTTCCAGTAGGACTGTTGCATACTACTCAGAAATGCATTTAATAAACAGACAGTGATGAACATTATGGAAAAATGTAAGCCATCATGAGAGACGGTATAAAATGTGTCGACGTTAGTGAATTTTATGTAAAAAAATATTTCATGTAACACCATTCATTTTTGCTTCTTAAAAAAGGAGATGTAAGATGTATGTCTTCTTTCTCTAATTATACCTGCCAGTAGGTCATGTAGGAAGGTTTTTGTAAATTAGATATCTTCAAAAATCAGTTGTGATGAGGGGGATTCAGAAAATTGCCAGGAAATAGGAACTGATCTTCAAAAACAAGTACATCACGTACAGAATTGAATCAAACCTGATAAAAGGAAAATATTTACAAAAAAGGTCTGCCTCACAAATGAAATAAGGCGAGGAAGGCAAAGCACTAAACCTGCAGATTAGTAACTACAGTTTACGTAATATTGGTATTTTGCTCAATACCCTGACATTTTGGTATGTATTGTTATTATACAATCCATTCATATAAACTTGAGAAAGAAAACATGAACAACATACATATTCCATACTTAAATTATAAAAGGATTTTAAAACGTTTGGCATGTTGTATAGCTGTGACCAGCTTTCTGTAGCATTTTACATGTTCTTCACAGAAAGGACAAGGGATATTTATGCAGGAAAAGGTAAGGTCTAAAATGGTTTGACATGCATAAATAATAAATTAAGAATTTGGAAAAACTGCATCTGTTTTCAAGGAACTACTTTTAATAGAAATGTTTGTCAACTGTAAAATCAATACACACTATTTAATGCATTATGTTTTTCTAGTGGAAAATGACTGTTCTTCACAGAAAGTGATTTTGTTGATTCAAAGCAAGACTTCATTAGCAAATTGTCTTTTGTTGACTTTGGAAACAATAGATTAAAAAACCCAGCAGATCTGTTTCCATTAAATGAAAGTTCAAGTTATTCTAAGTATGTGCACTGATCAAACATAAATAGTGACAGTCATAAAGCCCCTTACCCAGTTAAACAATCGTATACTTTTTCTTAGAACTTGGTAGCACAAACTATGATACACGTACATGTACATTGTTTGTTTGAGAAGTGTGTGTGTGTGTGTGTGTGTGTGTGTGTGTGTGTGTGTGTGTGTGTGTGTGTGTGTGTGTTCATGGAACAGGTGTCTGTGTTCCAATTTATAGAGGGATCATTTTCCTTAGCCTTCCTTAAAGTAATGCAAAAAAAACAGGTATTTTATCATGGCCGTGAAATAGTGGATAAACTATTTGCAACCCTGGAATGATTGTTAGGAGTTGCTACAGCAGCACAATGTCATAAAGCACCTTTTTTTACCACTGTGTCCTTGTATTTGCTGAGCAAGAGCTATTACTCATTAACAGCATTAAGGCAGGTGTTATGTGTAAATACAGGCATTTTCTATATATAAATTTAAATGTTCATTTACTGTCACAATACCGAGTATGATATGATATTGAAGGAGCTGTATTCATACTTGAATGTCTATTTTTGACCTGACATATATTCTTTTCTAACTTGAATACAGTCATAATTATTTGGTTTGACTGTTCTGACAACTTATATGTTTCCAACCCACACTACATTTGTTTGGCTTATTACAAAGATTTTTTTTTTATTGTTGGACCATTCTTTGCAGTAACAGTCTTTGTTAATAGTTACAGTTTGGAACTGTATCTGCCTTGTGTATAATTCCTTTTTCTATAGGTTATATATTTTTCCTAGTCAGGTCCCTATTTTTCTGCATCATACTGTTGTATTTAATATATTTGTTTTTTCGTTATAATTACAGTGATTGTTATTTAGCTTATTTTTTATGGGTTGGTGAGCTATCAGACTTTTGCTTATTGAAAATATTTTTTTTTAATTTATTCATTGGGTTGTGGCATATTATGGATCTTATGAGTATTTTAAGATGGCTGTCAGCTGACAAGGAGGATATCAAGATTTTTGGGCCGTCATCCCAATATATTGGATCTCAACAGAGGAGAATATTCCAGATATTTCCTGTATATCTATCTTTAACCAACTCTATAAGAGCACGAAAGTCCTTAGGTCATCTGTATGGCATTTCAAGCTATTTAAGGCTTATTTGGAAAAGGGCATTATACCTAGGGGTTTGAGGATTCGTATTAAGCCCTTGGTGGGTCATTCTGATGCTTTACTTCTTATAGCTTGGTCTGAAGCTCAACAAAATGCCTCAATACAATTTGTAAAAATGCTGCACTCTTTTTATGAGCATAGCAATGACAGTTATATATCTTAAGTTAGTGATATTTGTGACTGTGGTAAACAGTTCGAAGGCTTACCTATATACAAAAATTGTTTTGATAAACTAAGGAAGGATCTTTTGCAGTTTGAACAGGAACTCAAAGATAGGAAAATTTAAAAATTTAATGGGGACCTAAGGGATTACAACAATCAGTGTAAACCTTTTGACCAGGTTAAGAGTGTCAGATTTGCTAAACATGATTCATTGCAATCAGGCCTAAAGAGGAAAAGGATAAACTCAACCCTAAAGAAAACATTTAGTGATACATCACATGAGGCTTCTTCCTCATGCACCGATACAGAAACGGAGGGACAGCAATAGTCTCCAGCCGCCATGAAAACTTGTTCTACTGAACAATCTGAGCTATTACAGGAATTATATTCAGTCCCTTTAGTAACATGAAAAGGAGGAGGGGGGCAGGAAGCATAAATCTAGAAGGTTCTCTGGATTCAGTGCTGAACCTTCTGAAACCAAAATAGCCCCTGAAAATAATGTTCTTAACATCTCTTCTGTGGTTTTATCTGATTCAGATTACAAGTTACTGAATATAGGACTGAATGTTATACCTGCATTTTTTTTGTCTCTGAGGATACTTTTGTAGATGACTTATATTCATTTTGTAGGTTACTTAACCTTAAATTATATTTCCAGGATGATGCTGCTGACAGATGTTGCTGCATTTAGATTTCATAAGTCTAATGCTGCTGACAGATGTTACTGCCTTTAGATTTCATAAGTCTACATTTGTTCCACCCATGAACAAAAATGCTGAGATTTTTCAGCAATGTGTTTTGGAGGAATTGCATTTTGGTTCTGATTCTGATAAAAAATGTCTTTCTAATAATCTGAATGACCCAAGATTGAAGCCTTAAATAAGCTCAAGAATGAAAAGGACAGTGTCATTATTCAAGCAGATAAGGGGAGTACCACTGTGGTTATGAACTGTTCCAACTACATTGTGGAAGCTGAGAGGCAGTTATGTGATGTTAGATTTTATACAAGCATGCCCATTGACCCCACATCTAAATTCAACAGAGATAGATGAATTTTTGGAAACTGCAGTTAGTGAAGGTATCATTGATAAAAATACATCTTTTCACTTAAGAGCTAAGGATCCTTTACCCTAGTTTCTATGTCTTCTCCCTAAAAGTCCTAAAGATATTTGTAATCCACCAGGTACGCTGATTGTATCTGGTAGAGGTTCCCTTATGGAACCTTAATCTGCTTACCTGATTACTTATCTGAAACCTTTGTTAAAGGGGGTCAGGGCACATCTACAGGATACAACTGAATTTCTTAACATTGTGTTGGATACACAGTTGGAACCGGGATGGTTAATGTGTACTTTGGATGGGACCTCTTTGTACACCAGCATTCCACACTGGGCTGAATTATCTGCCTTGAAATTTTGGTTGAATAAAATGCCATTATAGAGTCCTGGTTTTAATAGCTTTCTCTTGGTTTTGGCTGAACATGTCCTCATGAAAAATGTGTTCTGTTTTAACAACAAATGTTATTTACAATTAAAGGGTACAGCTATGGGTGCTTCCTTTGCATCCGTATATGATGACCTGTTTATGGGGTATCTCGAACAGATGATCATTTATGATCCTAATCATAATATATTTCTGGATGAGATTGACATCTGGCGACATTTTTTTGGATGACTGCTGAATGGTTTGGAAATTTCTGGATGAGATTGACATCTGGCGACATTTTTTTGGATGACTGCTGAATGGTTTGGAAATCCAATTGGGTATATTTGCCTGAATTTGTTCAGTATTTAAATGAAAATAAATGGAGCATCAAGTTCATGGTTAATTATGATACAGATTCAACATCCTTTTTGGATGTTAAGTTGTCTAGACAACTAGATGGTACATTAGCTAGCTCCATTTATAGAAAACCCTTCCATTCAAATACAATTTTGCATGCCTCCTGCTGTCATCCTAAACATGTTGTCAGAAACATCCCAAAGTCACAATTTATGAGGATTCATCATTTATGCTCTAACATGGAAGATTATTCCTTTTTTAATCAGGATCTAATACAACAGTTCACTGAGCGGGGTTACCCTCTGGGCCAGGAGATTAAAACAATCACTGAGGTTCAACAACTTTACAAATGTGATTTACTTAAATATCAAAAAGGGAATGAATTCAGCAAGAACCATAAAATCAGATTTCAAACTAGCTATGGGAGGAATACTCAATATTTTATTCATTTAGTGCATCGTCATTGGGATATTAATGATTTATTAGGTCAGAAATGTTTGTTTACCTTTCGCAGAGGCAAAACATTCGGTAGCCATTTTAGCCATTATGAACAAAATAGACCAACAAGTGGTTACTACAGAGTACACTGGATGGTACCAGGGCAGTTAGCTGTTTTCGCTGCGGTCATTGTTTCTTTTGCAAGCATATTGATCAAACAAAGGAATTTTCCAGTAAGAATACACCACGTATTTTTATATTAATGTCCTAACTGCAGTAGTGATTGGGTGATTTATTTAGCTGTCTGTACATGCTCAGCATTTTATATTGGTCAGACCTCCAGACCTTTTAGGCTTCGTATATCAGAACATCTTAGTAACATTACACACAAGCTTTCCATGAATGCATTGTTCAAACATACTCTGGTTCATCCCTCTGCCAGCTTTAAATTCATTATTATTGATACAATTTTTGGCCATAGAGGTTTAAAAGCTGGTTGGCAGAATATTCTCAATAAGAAAGAATAAACATGGATAATTAGACTAGGTGGATTATTTCCACATGGCCTTAATGATCATTTGTGAGTACTTATTGGCTGGTTCAGCAATTAATTATTGTGTGCTTAATACATATATATTTGATGTATTAGGGTCATCGTTATTCATTGATAACGGCTTTCAGGCTGAATCCGGTCTGTTGACTCTTTGTTTTTATGGATTAAATTTATATTAATATTAAATTTATACATTTTTCCATCCATAGTGAGTGCTGGCTTATTTTTTGCGTTGAGACCATGAGTAGGCCACAAGTTTATTTAAGTGATCACGGCTGTATTAGAGCATTAGTGAATCTAAATGGGAGTTTAGGATGCTTCCCAGCTTGCAGTTGTTTGGATGTATAGTTAGCCAAAGACTGTTAGCCTTAGCTTGTACTTCAGATAAACACATTCCAAGAAGGAGAGGACCAAGAATAAAACCTTGAAGGACTCCACAGGTTATATTTTGCTTACAAAGATTATACCATTTATTTTAATCATATGCATTCTGTTTAATAGCCAAGTAACAATTGAACTATAAAAGGTTTGACGTTTAGTATGTTGGATTATTTATGATGCAAGAGCAGGGGATGTTATTAGATGCCTAGAGATATACATTATGGATGGGGAGTGCCCCATTAAGGGTTTTGCTGATTTTTCTGCTACTCTCAAACTAATGTTATGTGAAAATACAGGCATTTTCTATATATAAAATTAAATGTTCTTTTACTGTCGCAACACCAAGTATGATATGATGTTGAAGGAGGAAAAATTCATTTTTCAGACACATATATGATCAGGTGTGAAACATAGCTGTAAAGATTAGTAGACTAATAACATCATAAAAGGAAAAGTTTTTTTTTAGGTCAGGTGACTTATGTAACATTAGCATGATTAAGCCTGCTTTACTTAGCATTTAGTATGATACAAGCAGGTGTTTTAAGCAACATAAGCTTGAGGAATACAAGAAGTTTGTACGCAAGGCATGTGATTGCTACACATAAGAACTGACTCTGCAACAGAAAAGTATGCTCAGCACTGTTTATTAAAACTTTGTAACACTATTTATAATACTTTATCTTAACTTGTTCTTCTGAGGTTCAAATTATGTTATACAATTTTGTTTTTCTTTTGTTTTTTGTTCCTCAAGGGCTGAACCTGAAATTGGTTTGTATATATAAATATGAGAGCAGTATCTTACATCAAACAGACAGCCCAACAAAAGCTGACAAAGCTGGTACAGCTTGCACCAAACTTGTCAGTCTCAGATCATAGTACAGTAAAGACTGAGGAATATGCCGTTTTCCCCACTGTAGTGCAATCTCGAAGTTGATATATATAATTAGCAGGAGGGGGGTTGCAGTGGGGTTTGACTGCATGAAAAAAATATAGTTTTCTTTTGTGTTATGATCCTATGTGGATACATGTTTAGTATGTTCAACGTTTAGATATCAGTTGTTGTGAGATTGCTAGGTTGTTTGTTGTAAGTCAGCATGTAAGTATTTAAATAAATACATAAATAAATAAAAATAAATATTTGGTATTGACATTCACATCTTACTACTCCAATCTCTGCTTCCAACCAAATTCGAACTCACTTATACCATCTTTTTGGTATAGCATAGCCTTCATTTCATACTGTGCAACACGTATATAGAAAATCATAGATTTGCATAACAACACAGAAATTAATATCATAACTAAAATTTATGTCTTTCATAGAATTAAGCCTGAAAATATTTTGACAGATAATCAGCCGCTGTTTAGGTAGTTAAATAATATGAACTATTACTTACAAAAATATCAGCCAGTGGTGCTTTAGAAATACTTTTAAAGCTATAACAAAGTGTACTCCTTTAGTATTTGTACATCTCATAGTATGCTATCATATGCTACTGATTGTTCATTGTTTGTAAATCATTTGGTGTTAGCAGATAACACTGAAAAGTGTTCTTCAATTTAACTAATTTGACTTAATAAGGTTTTAATTTCTGAGCCAACAATCTGTCATAAAAGGAATAAATCAGCTAAGAAATTGCAGGTTGTAATTTCTTCCACTGTCTTTAACTTTGTGTTAGCTTTTATTCTAAATGATTCAATAGACTAGTACACTAATGGCTATTGTTTACTAATTAAGAATGTATGGTACGTCGGGTACGTAGCTGTGATTAATTATTTTAATGAGTGCTGTACCATCAGATGCACATTGTCCTCTTTTGAGAGTGAGAGTGGAACTGTGTTCAGCAAAGAAAGAGGGCTGAAAGGTATCACCATTTAAAAGGGCAATATGATTAATTTAACACTATATAGAAGAACTGGTGTGCATGTTTTATCATTCCACCTTGCAGATTTTTCAATGCTTTGAAACCACACATACTTTTCTTTCAGTGTGTGAAATTGTTTTACAGCTCCTTTATTACTCACTGACTAACCCCTGCGTATGCAACAACATTTACCAAGTAGTTAAAGTTATAAGTAGTGCGATATACAGTGACAGGGTTGAAAATAATAAAATTTACATGACAAAAAATGAAAGTGTACATTCAGACACTGTAGATTACATTTAGAATGAGATCATTTGTATCTTATTTGTTATAATATATTACATTTCTATTTATGGAACCTGCAAAAACTCAACATGGGTGTTTAATTTGTCTGGTACATCACATCCTCTGTGTTGTTTACAGTGATGTGTATTCTCTTTCTTTATAGCAGAATTATATATTCTTGGAAAATTCAGAAAATAAGATGTTAAAATGAGTGGTTTGTCATAAAAAGCTGAACCATATCTGATTTTGAGGATCATGGAATATTTACCCTGACATATATCTTCACAAAGTCTTTCTTGCTACATTTCAGAGCTGTATTTCACACTCATTCTATAATAGATGTGGAAGATTGCCTTTGAGTTCTCTCCAAGTAAAGAAGAATTTACCTTCCCTCTAAGACAGTCACGCAGAGGGAACGTGTAGCATGTTGTTTTCCCCAAACGATAAAGACATATATGGCACTCAGCATCACGATGCAATGTGAAGAAGTTAGTTATCTTCCTACAACCTGTAGCAAAAGAACAGATTTGCAAACCATGAAACTCTTTATAAAAACATAAGGCTGTGATGAAAAACTGATTAATTTTTCTGTAACCATACAATAAGTGACAAGAAAAAGCAGTGACAATTATGTGACCCGAATTCAAATAGTGGCTCTTGTATGTGAAGTAGTTTCAAAGGAGAATGGGAGTGAGTAGCCATTGTTGTCTTAGGCATCTTGGGTTAGGGAGACAGCTCTGGCTAGCAACATGGGTGACATCTTGTATGAGGATGAGATAGTCACCTCACAGAGTTTGACCACAGCAAGACTACACTGACAGAGACAAGTCACACAATAAGCCACAGAAAATTCAGCATGGAGAGACATGCTTCTTCACAGACAGCAGCATATAGCAGAAGTCAGAAGAGCAGGACTGGGGGATTCTATGGTAATGGAGAAGGAAGGCAACCCTGAAGGACACCCAAATGTATCCGGTCCTTACCACATGGATCTCATTACAAAGCAGATGGGCAGAGTGGGGATTCACAAGGTAGCACAAATATGCATGAGGGTGTCTCCTCACCTAGGGATTTTAAGCTCCTAGTACCATGGAATGAATAGGTCAATTAGGTATGGCTCGAAGAGCCTTTGGGCTCAGGAATGCAGGCGGAGAATAGGAAAAGCAGTAAAAATGAAGCAAAAATATACAATAAAGATTCAAGCTCCAAAGGCTCACTCACCACAGGTATAAGAACTTATTTGTGCCTTATACAAATATTGGACGGTACCTTCAAAGTCAGTCCACTACTCTTTCCCAGACCTAAAGTCCCACGCAACCAATATAACACACTTCATCTTCAAATCTAAACTTCTAGACATACATAAATGAAAACTGAAAAACAGTTCTCAGTTCCCATGCACCACCATACTAATATGTGCTGACCCTAATGCTATCACTAACACTGGACCTTATCTTAGAGAAAACTTTTTGTAACACTACCACTGCAAAATGCAGGCTCAAACACTGAAATTTGTACCAACAACATGCCAACACTTCCACAAATACATTTACCAGTGTACAGTTTGAACTGTCTGCATACAAATATATATTTATATATACTGTATATAGGTCCATGTGACAAGGTCAAAAGTTCAAAAGACGATAACTCAAAGTATCAAAAACACAAACTATTGTAAATGTGAAATTGCCCTTTCTGTACTGTTGTGCGATCTCAGAGTTGGTATATATAATTAGCAAGGGGTGTGGGGGTTGCAGGGGGGCTTGCACCCCTGCATTAAAAGTTTTTCAATATTTTGTTTTTTTTTTTGAACATTCAGTTTTATGATATATATATATATATATATATATATATATATATATATATATATATATATATATATATATATATATATATATATATATATATATATATATATATATATATATATATATATATATATATATAGATATATATATAGACATATCAACTCTGAGATCACACAGACTTCGAGAAGAGGGAGATAGGGGGAAAAATTAATTAGTCACTTTCTAAAACTACTGTCTGGCCACCATGATTGCTCACCAGAAATCATTTTGATTTATTTTGCATAATACACTCCTTTGTAGAATCACAGCACTGTCCTGGTGCCCCTTCTTGCCACACTTGCATTACTTGCTTACCACTCTGTGGCATAGTACTGTCTCTTTTTCCATTCCATAGATGGCACAAAATCCAGACTGTCCCCTTCTCTGTGCATTCCTCCAGCTTGTATGTAAGACAACTCTACTGGATCAGTTCCAGTATGCCTTTTTTCCTGCCCTGTTTTCTGCGCTGAGAAATTTCAGTTTCTGGCTGAACAAAATTCTGTTATTAATAACCATTATATTGTGTTACCAGTTCCTTATTCAACATTTGGTGAGTTAAGCTTTTCCATTTCTTGAACTCAGAAGTCAAGGGCGCCCACAGGCAGGTGCCCTTTGCATCCCATCCAGTCGCACAGACACAACAGGTGTTTGCAACCTGTTTTCATCTTCTGTGCATAGACGCCACCCGGAACCATAGCACTTTTCAGCAGCAAAGACCTGTTTTAGGACCCAGCAGTCATGCGTGTGTCGCATGAATTTTAAATGCAAACGTGCGCGGGAAGGGAATCTCATCATTGCTGCCAGAGAGTCACCCACAGTAAGGTAAGGAGTTAGGAGTGTGAAATTCCAGTTTGGTTGAGTTTTTCTTGCAGTTTTTACTGCCTTATTGTATCGACAAACCTGTCCTGGCACAGGTCATGGAGACTGAGGTTTCTTGTGCCTGTCTGTATACATTACAGGATGGTTCTTTCCAACACCTTGCAAAACAAACTTGTGAAGCTGATTTGTCAGTAATAATCAGAGTCTGTAGGGGGACGTTCATTGTGGATTGAGATTATAATAGTCTGCTTCCAGATATGAGGGATATAGCTAGTTTTCAATACTCTTTTTCTAAAGCTGAATAGCTTCTTGTGTTTATGGCACCAGTGGAGTATTACATGCAAAAGGTTTCACTGAGTAAGGGATACAGCGGGTTATATTTGATTGCACAAATAAGGAGTCCTAGTATCTCATCTAGTCCCATGAGCTAGTGTTTCTTACCTTACTGAGGCCATAGGTAACCATACTGGAAGTAAATTATAAGTTTATTAGTAGTTACTGGACATGCAGTCCACGAGACCATTAAAGAGCCCATCCCAAATTCCCGGTTACCACAAAGCACTTGTCTGGTTAAATAATTCACTCATGATCACACAATAAACAAATGAAGGCTGAAAGACTCAAACCCTGTACCAAAGGTAGTAGCTCATTAACAGATTGTTACCTTAACCCTTTGCACCATCTGCCAGATCTTGCTTGAGATCTTGTTGCAGGGAAGAAGAGTGAATGGGGTTCCCCACAGTCGAGTGAAATGTGCTCCAAGCGTATAAGCTAGAGTGTTGGCTATATCTGTTGGCTCCATTATGGAAATGCTATTTTGTTTCTGCTCATTTCTTATTATTATTTTTTGCATGTGGTTGCAGATGGGTTTGTTATTGTAGCCTGCCTGTTTGGGAAATGTTACCTCAGATTAAGCTCTGCTTCTTTTAATTGTTTTTGTGAGTTCTTTATGGATATATTTTACCTTAATGTTGATGCATTGGGTTAAATAAAGTTTGAAGGTTTTTTTGCTCATTTATTTGGTTTAATCATTTGTTGATTTTGCTGCTCCATTGTGTAGGCTTATTGTATAATTTTTTACTGTTTGTGCGCCTCATGGGGATGAATTTATTAATGCAGTTATTTAAAGTGTTGTAGAAGGCCATGAATGACTCAACAATGGGTTATGAAGAGAGTCTAGTATAAATTCATAGTTGATTGATGTAATGTGATTTTTCATTGCTCCATAGCTGCTTTTTGAAAAATCATTAAAGATGGTGTGAAAAACAGAAAGGCTGCCAGCTCAGCCAGATAGAATCTTGTAAATAATTCTATGTGATTTGTAAATATTAATATAATCCACAGACTGGTTGTACAAACGTAAAAGAGAACTATATGTTATGATTAAACTCTATGCTGTACTGAGCTTCAAAAATGTAACCACAGTGCACTCTGCTGGAAGAAAACTGATAAGTGAAGCATTGTATAACTGTTTGATCTCAAACTTGGAGCCGTGATGTATGGAACAGAAAATTCTTTCTATTGTTTTGAGACCAGAGTTAATTGCTAGATTTTACATATATAATGTCTCTTATTGCTGTGGCTTCCTGTAGGTGCACATTACAAAAAGAAATTCAAATTTTGAGTTTCCGTTAGCCTGGGAAGTTAAAACAGAATTGTTAAGAATTATGTAATCTAAAATGAGTCAGCAGTGATGTATCATCAATTTAAGACTTTCTCAGAGAGAGAGAGAGAGATAATCAGAGCATTTTGGATTTTGTCTGAACTTGAACACATCAACTCACCAGCTCTTTGCATTTGCTTTGCTCTGTATGTATGCAAGTTATTTAGAACAGCGTTTCTCTTAGAAATATATAGAAAATATTAAGATTAGACTAGCTGTTTTCTATATTTATGTCAAACTATTCTACAGTATTATTTTAAGCATTTTCCTGTGATGTCAACTCTTGACTAGCACTGTGTTGAATTGAGGAGATTTGTCTTGTGTTTTTATTATTTATTAAATATTTTTAAGCCTTTCAACTGTGGCTATTTTGTGTAGAGACAATTTAAGCTCTAGAGTACATTGCAGGTATATACCTGAAGTATCTTTTAAGCCTTTGAAAAAGGAAAAAGTCATGGGCATTCGGTTGCTGAAACACGTCAGGTCCTTATGGGGTCACTTGCTTATATTTTAAGGGCCTGCATTACAAGAATTTTATCAGGTAGTGAAAACTCTAGCTTGGCTCTGTCTCTTGCTGTGTTTAGTGAATAATTTCTGTGTGACCTTTTTACCCTTTGGTTTAGTGCCTAGACTTACCACTGTGCAGCAAGAAGTATCTGTCTACATGTATGGGAATGCAATGAAGAAAATACGGTCTTCACATTTGTAGAGAACTGTTAATGCAGGTGTTATCAAAAGTATACCATCAAGGACTGCCATTTATGTATGAAACTTCCTGCCAGAGTCACACTGTAAGCACTGCCATGTATTTATGTTATGAAACTGCTGCTGGGCTTGCTCCGTTTACTCACTGTTTAAGCTGTTGGGCTTGATCCGTTCACTGTTTAAGCTGCTGGTCTTTCTCCATTCCCTGTTTAAGCTGCTGGTGATAGCATGGGATGGTCTAGGTATGATATATTCCGTGAGTATAAGTAGTCAAACCTGCTTCTAAAACATTAGTAGTTGTGTTTACAGTGACCTAACTTTTGACCATGAGCCCAGAGTCATAAGAAAGTCTTTCTATAATGCATAGCTTATAAACAAATTGTGACTAGATCTAGAGATGTTATTGCCCCCCTTTACAAAGTGCTTTTAATTTTTTTATGCTGAAACTGCTGGGCTCTGGTTACATTTTATGCTGAAACTGCTGTGTGTGCCTCTGCTGGGGTCCGTTTACATTTTATGCGGAAACTGCTGGACTCAGTTTACATTTTATACTGAAACTGCTGGGCTCTATTTACATTAACCTCTGCCTTAAATATAGACTTCAGAATATTGGCTAAGATAGTATAACCTGTGTTAGAGAAACTCATACCAAGGCTAATCCACAGTGGTCAGTCTTTGTAAATGGCAGAACATCAGTTGAAATTTAGTAAGATGTCATAATATTTACAAAAAAACGTTTTTATGCTGGGCTGTGTACATTTTATGCTGGAAGATGTCATAATATTTTTACAAAAAAAAAAGTTCTATGCCAGGCTGTGTACATTTTATGCTGAAACTGTGTATAATGCCCCAGGTACTTATTCCTGGTGGACAGGATTACATAGGCTCAAACCCTGAGCCTTATGTACAAGAGCCTGCCTTATTTACCCACACCACTACATCTGATTCAGGGAGATCAGCCCATAGCTCTCAGCCATCTAGATTAATAATTGAGAACAGAATTCAGTAAATAATGATAGCGCTTTAAGCTTCAGTCTTCCTATCTTTTTTGGAAACACATGGTAACACAAAACACTATTTCAGCAATTTTCTAAGATTATACAAGCGATATTTAAAATGTGTCCCTGATTTTGGCCCTTTGCCCCCCAAATAAATTTTGGCTTTTTCCAGATTTCTTCTGCTGTGAAACTGAGAGATTTAGTTGTGTCAAGTGGATGGTGCATTGGTGCAGTGGTATATTTGCTGTCTCACTGCAAGAGGTTCTCTGGTTTAATTCTTGGCTGGGGTGCTTTTTGTGGGGAGTCTATGTCCTCCCTGTGCTTGTGTGGGTTTCCTTTGGTTGCTCTGGTTTCCTCCCATGTTATAAATTCATGTATCTGGAGTCTCCCTGGGACCCTGCTGAAAACTGGCTTTGCTTCATGTTGGACTTTCCTGGTAAACAAATGTTAAACGAATTTTACAAGGAGCTGAGAGCTTCAGGGAAAGAGAAGTTTAGTGCTGCTTACTCCTAACCTGCTTGCATTGTTAGTAGCACAACAGGTAGCAGCCTTGCTTTTAATGCAGAAGGCTGAGTTCTACTCCCATAGTATGCAGATGGATCGCTGATACTGTACTGTATGCAGATGGAGCGGAGGAGTTACCTAGTAACTATGAACCTATCAGTTTGCCATCCATTCCTTATTGCAATATTACTAGCTTACCATTTTTTAATAACGTAGGCAATTTATTCTTCAAGGGCAACAGCCACTTTATTTGTAGATGAAACAATGAAATATAAAGTCGTTTCCTGGTAGCAACCTCTTCATTAGTTAGAGATCCCTTTAATGTGGAATTATTTAGATGACTGACGTCTGCAGACATTTTGCATATTTGCTGATATTGGTGGATTGTAATGACAGATGTTTCAGTGGCCTTTTATGGTTAAAAATTTCTGAAATGGGTAGTTTTGTCATTATTGGTTCATACATTTTGTTTGATTGCTTACTAGAAGACTGTTCAAAACTACAAATTTAAAATGCAGTCTAAAAGCTGGTGCTGTATTATACCAAGAATATAATTTAATACAATCAGGAAGGTGACTCAAAGAATGCATACATGTATGCGTGGCCCTAAAAATGTGTTTGAAAACAGCATGGAGGAAAGTGTGAAAGGATCAAAATCATGGGAAAATTTTAATCTTTACTCTTGTTACCAAAGAAATGGATGAAGGTAAAACAGTTTACACCACATTACCTTGACCTGACCAAGCCTTTTGACACAATCCCCTACTCAGGTGCAGTATGAAAGATGAATAATGTAGGAGCAAACACTTGCATCATTAGCTGGATTGCCAACTTGCTCACAGGATGCAGGGGGTCAAAATAGGGGAAAAGACCAGTCACCTATGGAGTCCCCCGAGGTTCAGTGCTGAGACTTTTTTTCTGTTTGGCATATACATCTCAAAAGTAAAAGGAAATACCAAAGGGCTTTTGCCGGCTAAGTTTGAGATGACTGCAAGCTAGGAGCAGTTATTGAATACCTAAATGACTTAACCATCATGCAGGAAGGTTTGTCCCAAATAATAACTAGTGTCAAAATCATGACAATGCCCTCTGAGAACTGACCCACTTGTTTGGCATTTGGGAACTTGTGTGTAGAGTGACCTAACTTTTGACCAACATGTGCCCAGAGTCATAAGAAAGCCTTTCTATATTGCACAGCTTGTAAACAAATTGATTGTGACTAGATTTAGAGATGTTGTTGTCC
This sequence comes from Protopterus annectens, assembly GCF_019279795.1. Lineage (NCBI taxonomy): Eukaryota > Metazoa > Chordata > Ceratodontiformes > Protopteridae > Protopterus > Protopterus annectens. The sequence continues at coordinate 1,595,297,017 of NC_056735.1, read as the reverse complement.
CACTTTACAAAGCTCTGATTAAGTCAGTCATTTTGTATAATGCCCACTTTGGCATGTATCTGTCCAGCCCCATGAAACAATTGGAATACCTTCAGAGATACCTTACTAAAAGGATACAAGTCCTAAACAACAGGTCTTGCATGGACCACCTCAAAGATTTATTACTATGCTCAGTATCCTACAGAGTGCTTAGAGGTGACATGTCTGGCATACAAGGCATTCTCCGACCTAACGGAGATGGACCTACTGAATGTCAGCAAGTCAAATGGCATCAGAATTACACAGTCCAGATATGTAAACTGAATGTTCTGGAGAGATGGTTATATATCACAGAGGCTACCACTGTTCCAGAACAGACTATCCATAAAAATAAAACAAAGCTCATCCATCCATATTCAAATGCAACTTAGATCTAAGGATGGGTAATAGAAAATGTACTCCAGGATTGCCCCTCATGCCACTAATGGATAAAGGCAGTTCCTAAATGTTGCATCCCTTACATGGGTCTCCTCAAATTATCTATGGTATGATCAGTTATTCTCACTAGAGCTAATATACAATTATCAGCCATGGGATAGTTAAGACCAATCAGAAAATGGTAATTGAAGCACCAAAAGAGAATTGGCTAAGCTTAAAATGTCCTCCATGAGAACCTATGTTGTGGTACTAAACAGTTATAAAATTGCCCTTTTTAGATCATTAAATGCCCCTCTCACCCTCTGCCCCCAGTCTTTAACAGCTTCTGGCACCTATGTTCAAGAATGACCTTTCCATCCAGTCGGACACCGTGCGGACACAGAAAACCAATGGTTTTACATCTACGTCTTCTGCTCCCGGGCAGAATTTGAATTTCAGAAGACGTTTGGACTGCAGACAAAGGTACAAGTGAGAGCTAGGTGTGTGCGTGTGCGTTTAAGTGTTTAAAAGTGTAAGAGGTATGTGTGTGTGAAATAGGTAGGGGTGTGTGGATGTAAGAAGTAGGTAGATAGGGGTGTGTGGATGTAAGAAGTAGGTAGGTAGGGGTGTGTCAATGTAAGAAGTAGGTAGGTAGGGGTGTGTTACCATACTATATGTAAACAATACAGTCAAGAGGCTGATTGTTAATATGCATCGATCTTGTAACTCTGCTAATGCCACTCAGGCTCAAACATTTTATTCACATAAAGGAAAGGGATTCAAAGTAAATCTTAGCAAAACCAGTGCAATGATTTTCAATGCCCCAAATCTCTTTTTAAGTCTTTCAGTGGCCTTGATTGTGGTCTTCTATATACTGCCGAGTTCCCAAAATATCTTGGAGTCTGGCTTGAGCCATCACTTATTTTCACCACTTATACATGCAGCACAAAGAATAAAATTACATCATTGTAGTAAAACGCGATATTGTTTCCGCAATGGTGACTGAACAAGAAAGGTTTGCAGTTGGATAAGAGGTACTTCTTACATCTCTGAACAGCCCCTTTCCACCAGTGGCTCCATCTCTTCTAGAAATATAGAACAACACAAAAAGCACTTCAGAACTGTATCTGCCACTTTACCGTAGCAGCAGGCAAGATGTTCAATCACTTTCAAGCAGTTATAAGGCAAGATGACTTACAGAGACTCATTTCTGTCAAACAACAGCATTATATGCCTGTCTATAGGCCTAAATATCCATTAATGGGATGAAATTTCCCCAGTTTGACTGCAATGGTTAACATAATGAGACTATTGACATCAGTTCTCTTCCTCTTAATGAGGTACATGATGATTGCTTATGTCAGGCTGATAAATACATCAAGAACTAAGCATATCAGATTTTGAAAACGTAGATTGAAAGGTGAATATTTAATACAGTAGAGTGTGTGTATGTAGGAAGTAGGTAGGTAAAGGTGTGTGTGTGTGTGTGTGTGTGTGTGTGTGTGTGTGTGTGTGTGTGTGTGTGTGGTAAGAGGGAGGGAGGAGTATATGGGGGTTCATACCTTACAATTATCCAGATTTTTGCCTCATATTTTCAGATTGTTTCTCATAAAATTGTGCTTTTTCTGGCAAATCATTGAAGACTGAAGTTGAGTTTTAGACTTCATAGCCTCAGAAAATGCATACTAATGCAAACAATTTTGTTCTATCCACTTTCTAAGGAGGTCAGGGGATGTATGTGTGTGTCATACCTCTCAGCTGTACATATTTTTCGCAGAGGCTGAGGTATGTGTGTGTGTGTGTGAGAGAGAGTGAAATGCCCTATTTAGAGTTAGCAGGTGGAATTTATTTTCAAGGAATTGTGAGCTTCAAGGGAAGAGAAGTTTACTACTGCTCATGCTAAGTCTGCTTAAAATGTGCAACTGCTTTGTTTAGCAAATGGTATCACTGTTGTGGTGTAGAATTTCAAAACAGTTTTAGTAGCACAGCAGGGAGCATACTTGTATCTTGATGTAAAGGGCTGTAGGTTCTACTCCCACCACATGTAGATTTGTATTTTAAGGGAGTGGAGATAAGAGACTTAGGGACACAGGTGGATAGTGGTCTCACCTTCGATAACCACATCGCCACAACAGTCAGGAAATCCTTCTATGTGGCACACCTCATCACTAAGGGCTTTTCATCCAGAAAAAAGGAGGTCATTGTCCCACTGTACTCATCCCTCATTAGACCCATTATAGAATACAATGCCCCGTTTGGTATGTACCTCTCAAGACATCTGCAACAACTGGAAAGGCCACAGAAATACCTTACTAAAAGAATCACAGGCTTAAAGCAGATGTCCTATGCTGACCACCTTAAAAAACTCCAGCTATACTCTGTCGCATATCGTCTACTCAGAGGCGATCTCTGCTTAACATACAAGGCCATGTCAAACCCAGAGCTGTTGGACATGCTACACTTAAAGAAATCCCAATCCCTCAGAGCCACACGCTCCAGGGATCTAAACCTTGTCATCACAGTAAACAAAACATGCTGGAGGGATAGGTTCCTGACACAGAGACTCCCCAGACTCTGGAATAGATTGCCCATATATGTCAAGCAGAGTGCCTCTTTGGCCCTCTTCAAAAGGAACCTTGATGATTGGATGGGAGAAAGGAAATTCACCCCGGGGATCACGTCAGTCGCCCTGCTAGACAGGGGTCCAGGGAAGTAAATAGTGTGGGAAGAAATAGCCAGGGAATTGTTATGGCTAGGCTTGTATAGGCCCTAGGGCTGATAGCCTAGTACCAGCCTATGAACCTATGAACCTATGAGTGCTGCAGTCCTGAGTATGTCCTCCTTTGGATGAGATGCCTAGTAACTATGAACCTGTGTTTCCCCTTGCCACTTACTTCTATTGCAGTGTACAAGCTTAGCATTTTTTTAAATGTAACATAGGCAATTTATTGTTTAAGGGCAGTAGGCACTGAATTTGTAGATGAAACACTGAAATATAAAGCTGTTTTCTAGCAACAACCTCTCCATTAGTTTCAGATCTCTTTAATGTGAAATTATTCAGATGACTTTTACTTCTGCAGAGATTGTGCATATTGACTGATATTGGTAGATTATAATGATCGACATTTAAGTGGCCTTTTATGGTTGAAATGTTTTGAATTCGTCAATTTGTCATTATTTGTTCATATGTTTTGTTTCATTGCTTACTGGAAAAAATGTTCAAAACTATAAAACACACTAAGTGGTGCTGTATTAACAAGGGATCTAACTCAATTATTATATATTATAATTAATACAATCAGGAAGGTGAATCAAAGCAGTTATGCATGGTTCTGAAATGTGTGTAAGGGGCCTATGATTTGAAAAGAGTCCAAAGGCAAACTTAACCTGCCACTGGCCAGATGCATTTTCTTTGAATGTGGGTTTCAATGCTGTTTCAGTGCATGCGAGTTTCAAAGGTAGAGATGTTTTAATGCTAAGTCTGTTTTCATTGTAAGACTATTGCTTTGTTTAAGTTTAGCAAATGTCTATCAGTGTTTGTGCTATAAAATAGGAGGTTACTAGGCTATTGGCTCCGAGGCCCTAAAATTTGAAATAAAAGTTGTAAATTAAAACCAAGTATCTGTAATTATTGTAGAAGTAATGCATAAAACATTATGCATACAGAGTTTTGAACAGTGTTTATGGCAACTGGGGAGAAATAGCCAAGTAATGGGATACTGGAATGGCTCTGTGTGTGTGTGTGTGTGTGTGTGTGTGTGTGTGTGTGTGTGTGTGTGTGTGTGTGTGTGTGTGTGTGTGTGTGTGTTGAAGTTGAAGGGGTGAGGTTGGGGTGGTGCTCTGGGTTTGTAACCCCCTGCAAAAAATCCTGCGGGCTCCCTTGTCATGAGTCTATTTTCTGTAATATTTGTTGGCCTTTTCATATTCTTACCAATTTCTATCTTCATTTCTTTAAAAATCATACTTCTACCTCTTTGTCTATGTTAATCACCTTCCTCTGTATTTCTGTCTAGTGATTAACATCCTTATGTAGGCCACTACCCACAACAGATTTATTAACTCAGTCCCACCTCCTGATCTCATATTCCAGTGCTGCCATCTCTAAATTCATTTGCCATTAGCCTAGACATCAGAGTAGCCTAAGGACACAGATGTCCGTGATGTTAGACTTCTGCAGTTGTTATAATGATGTGTTCATTCCAAATTTCCCTTTTCATGCTCCCAGCATATCAAACGTTGGTGTTCATCCTCATTCTCTGGCCACTGTCTCCATCTGATGCATTTCTCAGTTTTTTCCCCTTTGACAACTAGAGCTTTGCCATGCTTTTTTCACTGCATAACTGAGATCATGCAAGCAAATGCTTCTGTAGTTGTGTATTCTTAAAGTTACTATATATATATATATATATATATATATATATATATATATATATATATATATATATATATATATATATATATATATATATAAAGGGGAACTGGGGTACAGATTTCCCATGAAGGGTGGAAAACCATTCCTTTTTTTCTTATCCTTTATTTTATTTTTGGTGCATACTATTCTCTGTCTGTCAATGTGTGAGGATGTGCAATTACCAGAATGTTATCAATTGACTCTCAACAAGAAGAACTATGATATATTCTTCTGAAGCCCCCACTCCCAACATCCCATTCCTCTTTCTACCATGTGCCTTTTTCCATTCCCTGATGCCTATCCCCCCATCTCTGAATAATTGTATCACAATTCTGTTTTATAGTTCCTGGGGTCTAACAGTAATTTTTTACACACAGAAGTGTGATGTAGCCTTTTAGTGTACAACGACTTCTTTGCTCATTTTTCTCTAAGTCTCCAACTATTCCATGGGCTTGCTTCCTCTCCAACCCATGTGCAAATAGATGTATTTATTTATATATATATTTCATTTTCTAGCACTAATGGCTCATGGTACAAGTAGCACTTTTGATTCAATCATTTTGCTTCTCAGCTTCCTTCACCTGCTTATTAGCTTTTTGGTCTGTCTTTTCATTGATTCTACCACTAAGAAACATGTGAGTGAAATATTATAATGAATTAAAATATCAAACTAAAATATATGCATTTTATTATATTCTGCACAGCCAACTATTTAAACTTCTGGGAACTAAAATACAGGCATTGAACAGGATAAGTCACTTGAACTTACAAGTCTTTCTATGTGTGCTTTTCAGTTTTCACAAGTGGCAAAGGTCATAGCTCATTGTATTTTTACATACTCATTATATAAGTGAAGCATTGCATGCATACAAACCAGGATTGTCAAGTCTTCAATATTTTGTCCAACAGATACAGACGTAAAGGAACAAGAAAGTCAGGAACTGCAAACAGAATGAATGTAGAACCCTATGGAATTATTATTACTGCAATCACTGGTGCTTTATGACCATAACATTTTGTGAGCCTAGACTGATACAGCACTTTGCAGACTTAGAATAAATGTAATAGTCACTTGAAAAACATTCCCTTCTACTGCATTGCAGATGGCATTTACTTGAATGTTAGCTAGTTTTCCATAAAATCTTTCAAACTGAAAAGTCCCCTTCAAATCTACAGTGTCATTGCAGAAATAGTACATTATCAGGTTAGTGGTGTTAGTATCAGCATCTCTGAGATAAATCCATCAGAGAACTCTTGTTTGAAAGCACTCTGTCAGAAGCTGCCATCTCAATAATTGGATTTGTTTCTTATTGATTTGCTCAGATGGCATCAGACAATCTGCTTTCAGCACACACAGTCCAGGATATCTGTTAAGATGTTTATGTCACTTAAAAGTCTCAAGCAATGCAGTTTATTTCAGAAAAAAAATCTAGCTTCTTCACTGCACAAAAGGACTTAAGTTTAACATTGCATTATGAGCTGTATGCAGGACAGGGGATTGCTTACTCTTGCCATATTATATGCTCATAGATTTCACAATTTATTTGCAAAATAATCTTTGCAAAAAGTACACAAAAAGTTCCTATAGTTACATGATGCTATTATCTCTTAGAAATTAATGTAAAAAGTGAAAATTAAAATAATCTTGAATAGCATTAAAGAGTAATAATTTTGATAAATATTTTACAGGAAATAAAGTTATACAAATTTAAGTCAAAGTGATTAATCATGTCGGGTTATTAAAATGTTTTATATTCATTATAACCTAAAGATGGAAAAGTTAGTTATAAAATCATAGTTCCTATTTGGAGCAAAAGCAGGATGTACACATAAAACCATGTTACACACCAGGACAAAATGGGTGTACTACTTGTGGTCACATACCAGTATATCGCAACACACCCGTTCACTGCCATTTGCTTCAAAAATGAAATGCTTAAACTCCCTGTAGCCTGATCTTCCATTTCTGTGTAGCACCCCTAACACCCAACCCTATAAAACCATATAGGACTACCACAACTAAAGTATAACTCTAAAACTGCCACCCAGTTCCCAGTGCTAGTCCTCGCTTCCTGTCCCTAAAACTCCACTCCCCCTTCTTATCCCTAAAGTCTCATTATCACTCCTTAAAGATAAACCTCCAGCCTCCCTCCATAAACTTAAATTCTTCAGTCACTCCCTAACTCTAGAACTCCTGTCACTACCTAACCTAAAACTACATTTCTGCTTACTAAACCTAGAACTCCATTCCATCTTTGTAATCCTAAAACCCTGTACCCTGTCCCTAACTCTAAAATACCCCTCCTACTCCCTAACCCTCCCATTCTGCTTCCTAACCATAACATTCCTCTCCTACTTCCGAAGCATAATGTACCCCTCTTGACCCCTTATCATGGCTCATTGCCTGAACTCATATTTGAATGTGAACAAAAGCAACAGTCCACAAGAGCTACAAGACAGATGAGTCCAGTTGTTTCTTGAACACTCAGGATTCATCCACTGGTAGTATTCCCACAGAAAACAAACCACATGTCAGACATTGAGTCAACTTTATATAGATGCCTTCCTGTCATTTCTAATTTAAATGCACTAACAAGATTGCATGGAGATAGAAAATATCAGCTGTTGTCACATGATTCGACATCAAGCTCTGATATTCTAATTAAACAAGTTACAAGGGCCAATCCCTTCAGGTATTTGCAAATGCTTAGAGCAAGACATTATACCTGAAAGCCAGTATGATTTCATTTGTTTCCTTTCTTGATAGAGCATTGCTGTTTTTCTTTACACATTTTATTTAATGGCATTTTCAGTAATATAGATTTGAAATACATTCAACACTGTAAGCTAAAACAGCACCATTTTAATCCATAGATCTGTACTTCAAGTACATTTCTCTCTAGACATTGATAGAGAGTTATTATGGGAATCGTACTTAAAAAATTTACTTCACAGTGCTGTGCTCTCTTCTAACCCTAAATAGTGAGATTTATTCAAAAGTCCAAATTGAGTTACAGCCATCTCAATCCTTTTGCTGTTGTGTTTTTGTGAGTACTAATAGATGCTAGAACAACAAGCATTTGTATCAATTCTTATAATAAAGGTATAATTGCAATATTTAATCTCTGAACTATTTTTGGGGTGCTGCCATTTCTTTAATTCATTTTATCTAGCAATTAAGCCTTGCTATAAAGTTGAATACCAATAACAAATTATTAGGTATCATGTTAACATGTCATGGTTTTACTGCTAGGATGTTTAGCAAAGGATTATGTTCCTTCACTTGAAGCCTTCCCTCTAAACATAACATTGTAAGGAACTATGACAAATGATGTACTTTTGTTTGTGGTTAACCTCTTTCCTATACCTAGCTTGTAATCATTGTAACATTTTTGAGATATATTGCTAAAAGATGGTGTAGTTGGTTCAAGTTAAGAGAGCAGAAGTTCTCTGAACATTTAATTAACCAAATGTAATATGAAATCAATGTTGAGTTTGTATGCACATATTTATTTGTTAACCAGATATATACACTCATTCAAAACATTTTTATTTCAGTCATATTTTTGGCAAACTGGACGCAGTGTACAGTAGTGACGTGTAACTTAAGTGTTAACAGAACAGTAAAAAATTGTATAACATTACAGTACTGTGCATGGTAAAGCTAAGGAAGTGAGGTATAATAAATAAAAAAACTTGTCCATGACTGCCCTATCAAAGACAGTAATCATACAAAATGTGCAATGTTATCAGTTTATTGAATGCTAGACCAAAAAAGCATCTATATTCATTTGTGATATATACTATGTAGATGACTAACAATTCAACCTAACATACCAAGTTGCATAACTATTTACACAGCTATAGGGGAGAATCGCAGCATTCCCACACCACTCAGCCAACCAGCATCACCACTAACTGCTCATTAGTACTTCCAGTTTAGAACCTAAGAGGACGTTTTTACCACTGCCTGCCTCCTTCTGCTGGTATCGGCTAAATATTACTGAAATGGAGAAATAGAGACCAAAATTTCCCCACCTAACCAAAACCCTATCACCAGTGAGGGAGGGCAGGTCACCAAAGCATGCACCATGGAGGACAAGTGCAACCTTGCCAGTGCATGAATACTCTCTTCCCCCCTCTTAACCTGATAATTCCCTCCTTGCATTACTTCTCTGTTAACAATCTATGGTATAACGCTCCCCAGGCAAGTATTCATGGACAAGATCATCTGCCCAAGGCAAATAATACTTATTCTGTAGTGCTTTATATAAAGTGGTTAATTAAATTCATGTCAAAATACTGATAAGATTTAATTGTGTTATTGAACTGCATGCTTGAGTAGAGATAGCGAGAGAAGACAAATAATTAGAAGTGACTTCTCTTGGTTTTGACTTGGAGTTCTGTCGACACAAAGCCTTAACTGCAATAACATTGACTGCATGGTAAAATCTGTGCATTGTAATTGCATTTTATACTATCACTGTCAAGTCTTTTTTCTCCTGTCTGAAATAAATAGGCTTACTTGCATTTAAAAGTGAACAAGATCTATGCAACAGGTTGTGGGTGCTAAGCAGTAGAATATGTCATTATTCATGACATTATGGCGTAACTATTGCTACGCTGTCAGGACAGATGCCAAGCTAAAACATAGAAAGTCTGATTTGGAAGTACTAGTATCATTTGGAGTTAATTAGCACCTTATTCTATACCACTCAGTCACTAAGCATTACAGATGATAATGCCAAGCTTTAGAATTCATGGCAGGGTCACAGTTCGGTGCACTTTCTTATTTTTCAGGATAAAAGGTCTTCTGATATTTGACTCCCTATATTTAATGATAAAATATTTTTGTATAGGCTTAGCTCATATGCATTCTTAAACACCTTTAAGTGTAGGGAGAAAGTAACTATGGGGCAAGTAATGTCTGAGGGCAAAAACAATAGCTCAGTGACTAAATTATAGCAGATGAGAGGTTGGCCTTAGTCAGAGATTTTTGCCTGTGTTTAAACAGTGGACAACTGAAAGAGTTAACTGAAGTACCTCTGTCAGTATGGGGAAGTATTTCAACAGTAGTCCATCATGGTTCTCTGTGAAGTCCACCAACAGTAGTCCATCATGGTTCTCTGTGAAGTCCACTTTTACTCATTTTCATAATTTGTCTTGTTCATCAGTAATAAGCTGGCATCTAATGCCATAATATATTTTGCTCTGGCAGAACCAGTGGCTCAAATGCTCTATGCATTACTTGGACAACCTTATGTTTTTGATAACTTTTATCTACGTGAAATGTAATCCTTCCAAAAGTTGAGTAATTCATGTAGTGGCAAATAATCATTAGATAGCTAATGCATCGCCATATAGACTACATGTTAAAGATAACCGGAGATACGTTCTTGACAAAATGTTTACCATAGCAGTACCTGCAAACTGTCACATTTTGATAAGTAAATGTAAAATAAAATAAAATTCTCTGACAGCTTTTCATTTGGTAGCCATTTTACCTGTATATTATTTCAGTTATGTGGAAAAATAAGAAGATGGAAAAAAAACAGAAATGTAGTTAAGACTGTGGGCACGTTATCCTGGGAATAACAAGCCTTCATCATAGAAAACCACTTCGATAAACTACTCATTCAGTGCAATATTCAAAAGGTTAGTATCACAAAGGTCTCTTGTGAATTGAATGCCAATATCACCAAACTAACTTAGTTTACTATTCTACAACTTATATGCCTCATTTAAAATGTAATTTGATTATCTTTAAAAGGAAAAATTGGGGATAAAACAAGTAATTTGTATTGCCACACAGAAATATCTATGACATCTTAGTTTAAAAATTGGCTACCTTAAATATAAGATACCTCTCAATTGTACAGATTTTTGCCTCATATTTTTGGTCTGTTCCTGATAAAAATTGTGTTTTTCTGACAAATCACTGGAATGACCTAAGGATTAAAGTCACTAGATAATGGCATGTATTTTGAGTTTGAGACTTCATATCCTTCAGAAAATGCAGTCTAACACAAATTCTGTTATTATAGCAACTTCCTAAGTTTATAAGATCAATATTTAAAATGTGTCCCTATTTTTGGGCCTTTGTCCCCCCATTATGTTAGGCTTTGTCCAGATTTCTTGTGGTAAGAGGTTGAGCGGTATAAGATCTGATTATGCAAGTCTTGTCACATCAAAAATGAAGTGCAGTTCAAACAAAACACTAGTAGGTGGTGACATTCATTGCTATACCGTAAAGACATTTTTTTGCAGATAGTTGCATACTCAACCAGCCCCAGATGAGGACAATTCATGCAAAACCTGTAAAATGTATGAGTACTAACTCTGAGGTTATTATATCTTGGTGTAGGGGAATTAATGACTCTGAGAGTATTGTACCTTGCACTAGGGGAAATAGTAATTCTGAGATCATTCTTCCATGTAGTAGGGAAGATAACGAATCTGAGATCACTAAGTCTCAGAGTAGGAAGAATACTGACCATGAGACTATTGTACCTCATAGCAGGAGGGATACTAACTCTGAGATCATTGTACCTTGTAGTAGGGAGAATACTGACCCTGATATCACTGTACCTCAGAGTAGGGGAAATACTCACTCTGATATCATTGTACCCTGAAGAAGGGGGAATACTGATTCTGTGATCATTGTACCTTGGAGTAGGGAGAAGATTGCCTCTGAGATCATTGTACCTTATAGTAGGGGGTATACTGACCCTGAGATCACTGTACCTTGGAGTAGGAGAAATATTGACTCTGTGATCACTGTACTTCATTGGAGGGGGAATACTGACCCTGAAATCACTGCACCTCTGAGTAAGGGGAATACTGACTGTGAGATCATTGTATCTCATAATAGGGGGAATAGTTACTCTGAGCTCACTGTACCATGGAGTATGGTAAATACTAACACTGAGGTCATTGTTCCGCATAGTAGGCGGAATACTGTCTTTGAGATCACTGTACCTCTGAGTAGGCAGAATACTAACTATGAGATCATTACACCTCGTGATGGGGGAATATTGACTGTGAGATCATTGTACCTCATAAGAGGGGGAATTCCGACTGTGAGATCATTATACCTCATAGTAGGGAAAATAGTTACTCTGAGCTCACTGTACCATGGAGTATGTTAAATACTAACACTGAGGTCATTGTTCCTCATAGTAGGCGGAATACTGACTCTGAGATCACTGTACCTCTGAGCAGGCAGAATACTAACTATGAGATCATTACACCTCGTGATAGGGGGAATATTGACTGTGAGATCATTGTACCTCATAGCAGGGAAAATAGTTACTCTGAGCTCACTGTACCATGGAGTATGTTAAATACTAACACTGAGGTCATTGTTCCTCATAGTAGGCAGAATACTGACTCTGAGATCACTGTACCTCTGAGTAGGCAGAATACTGACTATGAGATCATTGCACGTCGTAATAGGGGGAATATCGACTGTGCGATCATTGTACCTCATAAGAGGGGGAATACCACCTGTGAGATCATTATACCTCATAGTAGGGGGAATAGTTACTCTGAGATCACTATACTATGAAGTAGGCTAAATACTGACACTGAGATCATTGTACATTTGTAGTGGGGAAAATACTGACCCTAAGATCACTGTAGCTTGGAGTAAAGGAAGTATTGACCCTAAGGTCATTGTATCTCCTAGTAGGAGGGTGAATACTGACTCTCTGATCATTGTTCCTTGTAGTAGGGTTGTTACTGACTCTGAAATCAGTGCACATCGAATTAGGGGAAGTACTGACCCTGAGATCATTGTAACTCATAATAGGGGAATACTAAACCTGAGATCACGGTACTTCAGAGAAGGGGAAATAATGATCCTGAGATCATTGTACCTTGTAGCATTGGGAGGAGATTACTGCACTTTGGAATACAGGGAATAATTAATCTGGTATCATTATACTGTGGAAATGAGGGATACTTATTTTGGGATCCTTATACCTTGGTCCTTTGCAAAAAACAAACAAAAAAAAAAAAAAACAAGAGTTTTTATATTTCCATGTATAAGTTATTAATTGAATAGACTTAATAGCCTATTTTAATATTTTAATGTGGTATATGGAAATTTCCGATATTTTAATACAATGCAATGTGACCATAAAGCCCTCTCTTGCTATTGTTTCTAAAGCCTTGCCGTGGAAAACCGGCACGCACTAAAAATATGCCTGATATTTTTATGTGCCCATATAGAAACAGCTTAAAATCTGTGGATTATAGCAGCTTCTGTTGAAGTGATATCTAATGTGAAATAAGCAAGCATTTGTTATGTAATATCTAATGTGAAATAAGCAAGCATTTGTTATGTAATATCTAATGTGAAATAAGCAAGCATTTGTTATGTAATATCTAATGTGAAATAAGCAAGCATTTGTCATGTGAGGGGTTTTCATCAGTAAATAATATAATAATAGCAGTATTTTTTCCTTTTGTTACAAATGTCAAGAAAACGACAGACAATTAAATGAAGTGGAAAGACTGAACATGCATATAACGGATTAAAACTTTACAGAACTTAAGTACTGTGTTAGAAGGAGTGCTAGTCAAGAATGCAATGCAGCTCCTTAAAAACACAGACATAACCTTTTAATGTTTGATGATAGCTATGAAATTGCCTGAAGCAGCAAAACTGATAACTTCGCAAAAGGTGCAAGTTGTATTAAGAAGATTTAACAGTCAGTGATCCTTGTGATTTCCATTTGTCATAAAAAGAGATCAGGCAAATTATAAGTCATCTAGATAGGAAAGCTCAGATGAAGTTTTTCTAGCATTGTAAATATAAATCCTTCACAGATGGAACATCTGCTTTGTAGTATACTTCCTATTCTTGGTTGACACAGAAAGGAAGCAATTTGTTTCTGCCATTTCTTTAGCAATTCTTTGCACACAGAAAATGACATATACACCGTTGCTTTATTTTGATTACTTTTTTTTTTTTTTTGCAAGAATAGAATCGTGTTTTTTTTTTTTTGAAGAAACTCAAGATTATCCTCAGCAGTCAGTAAGATGTTCAAAGTGCATGTGTGAACTCCAAATTAAGTAAGAAGACCATTTTTATGCCTCTCATATAAATAATTTTCATAGCATTTAAATTAACTCTAGAATTCAGAGAATCTATATCTGCCCATACTGATTATACAACACAGGTTGTCAATAAGCTCAGCAGGGAAAAATTCTGATTAAAAGATATGGCGTAGTCACAACAAGAAATGCCTCATAAGTGGTTCATTGCCATGTCTATATATCAAACATTATTCTGTCAGACTTTAACGCACTAGTGTTCTCCTGAGCAATTCAACCTCCCCCTTAAATGTATACACACACACACACACACACACACACACACACACACACACACACACACACACACACACACACACACACACACACACACACACACTCAGTCACAGCAACCCTACCCAGACTTGTTCACAATCACAGAAACACTCATCCATGCACCCACATGCATGCAACACTACACACACGTACACACATACAGATTCTGCTTCCCCTACCTGAACAACTTTGTGCCAGGACACAGTTAAATACCCCACTACATGCATCATACATGCAGCCTCATTCCTGCTTCTGAACCAGAGAAAAGCAGAAACCACAGGAATAAAACCAAGAACCAAAAAAAAAAATACTGTGCTGTAAGGGCATCTAACTACTACACACACATGTGCACGTGCACACACACATACTTGGTGCACAAGCACACACACACACACACACACACACACACACACACACACACACACACACACACACACACACACACACAAATGCACACAAACACACACATGTTGACACATATACGACGTGACACACTCCATCCATCATGGCTTAAGTGGACTTATCTGTACCATGAGTACTCCTGTAACAGTGAATGGCTGACCACCTTTCACTTTTTCTCCTCTTAGTGTAGCATTTTACTTAGCCGAACAATGCTCCGAATCAGGTCATCAAGGAATTTAGGACATGCATGTATTTTTAGTGGAGAACACATTGCTAATTAACATAAGCTGTACCCCCAAATTGTAACATAGCTTTTCCCATGAAACTTTCTCTGTGCTACAGCCCTGCAATAGAAAAACCTCACTGTTAGAGTAACCTCAAAATGCTGAAAGGTTAGTATGATATGAAAATACTCCCAGATAAAGCGTCTGCATTATGCTACACTTTTCTGATTCCAGGAAAAGGTATGCTTAAAATTATTCATTTTTATATTATAGTGCCGGTGCTTCAGTTTGGGATGTTTACTGTAAACAGCTGGTTTTCAGAAGTTGGATAGGGGTGATTTATGATAACAGAATGGAATTCTAAGACAACAGATGGCATGCTGTGTTTCAGAATGAAAAAATGAGTTACAAATTTTAGTGTAGAGTATATACAAAAGTCATGTTTGTTTTCTATTTCGCAGGCATTATTAATGTTCTTAGCATGAGACATGTCTCATGCTGAAAAGGACCATTCAGCATGATGTGTTCATTTCTGATTCAGAAACCTGCTAGAAGCAATGAGGTAAGACCTCATAATCAACTAACTTCTACTATCACAATGTGCACATAAAGGCTAATCTGCATTTTGCGGTAATAACCTGCTGCTTGTGTAGGTTGTGGCATCCTCCCAGCTACTCTTGCATGCAAACAAGTACAGAAATGCTGACACAAACACACACACACACACACACATATATAAATATATATATATATATATATATATATATATATATATAGATATATATATACACATATATATATATGTACCAAGTCAGTAGTTGCTCCAGCTTGAAGATGTGGGAAATCTCCCTATATGAGTGAATCATTGCCAAGGCACACTTAGAAACCACACAAGCAAAGATTTCCTATGGGAAACAACATTTACTCTTATACTCCATCATTTTTTCGCCATTATACTGATGCTCATGCAATTTCAACATCAGGTTGTAGAGGGAGCCACATCAAACTCTGTTCTGCTTAAAGTGTGAGAGCTTCTTACAACGTCATAAAAGGGACATCACTACCAACAGCATATTACTTAAAATATTCTATTTCAAAATTCAGTTCTTTTCAAGGCTAGACAAACATTAAATTAGAGACATTTCTATAGAAAAACAGAGTTTTGAGAAGAGTAAACAACTTTTTCTACTTCTGCATCAGCCTATTTAATATCAATGAATCAGATTTTGAGAATTAAAAATACTAGCATAGGATACAGTAGACTAATGTGCCATTTATAACAGGTATCGAATTAAAATTGCCATGTATTAAAACATCTTGCCTTTATAGTAAAATAATAAAGCATGGTATAATTTATTCAACAGCTATATACTACTTATCTTAAGGAATTAAACTCATAATTAGAAGGAACATAAAGAAAAATGTGGGTTTAAGCTGTGGGGAGTACCTAATCTTCATTTAGATTATAATGCAAACGAGGTAGGAAATGACAGAAGTGGCTGTAGAGAAGCGGCAGATAAGTGACTAATCCTGTTCGCACTCAGGTGTGAAGACAAGCTTGATGAATGAGTAATTTTATTAAGTTTTATACCATATGAAACTGTAATAAGTGATGGTGCTTATTATCACTCATAGCATGACACGTCATACTGGTGTCATTTTTTTTCCTTAGTAACAATAAATGCTGTTGCAGTCAATGCAGATGCTTCTGTAGTGAAGGTCAAAGCAGAAATGTCAAATGAATTATAGTGTTGTCTGTGGATATTGTTAATGGGTATAACCTGTTCGATGTCTAAAATGGGTCATTGCACCTGACCTTCAGACAGCAGATGGTCTGTTGAATTTCACTGCTAACAGGGAACAGGAGACTCAGGTTGAAAATAATATTGACTTGCTTGAATTAGTCTGACACCATTACTTGCAAGCATGGCTGTATGCATTCTTTTTCTTGCTCTGATTCTCTTTCATTATTAATAGTGAAACACCCATTTTGTAGCTAATGACTTCTTTACTCAGTACTGAGTCAGCAATTAAAGCTGTGTTGCATGTAAGATTGCTGAGAGATGACCTGGAGACACATGCCTAATGAATCCAATGTTACTAAGCTTCATTTCACTGCAGTATTTTATATAATACCAATGAATGAAAGAAACACAAACTAATGCATAATAAAACAGGCAATGATTCTTGGGTTCCACTGGTGTATATACTTCTATTATTCATTCATTTCCTTTGCTTTTGTGGTATTGATTGTGTTACATTTTGCTCTAAGAGAGATTAATACATATTGTGTAAATCCAGTATAATAGACTCCAGATAAATGCAGACACATTTCAAATATGCTTAAGAATAACATATCTCTTGGTTTTACATAATAAATCAGGATGATTAATCAACGTTAAATACATCTTTTATTTGAATCTTTTATTTGAATTTAACGTCACATGGTGCTGCTGCAAAACTGTTTCTTTTTCTAAGACTAAATCAATAGTTTCCAGAATGTTTAAGTTTCTTCAACCTCTTTAATATTTCTATAAAATGCTAAAGATCTGTTAGTTAAATTAATCCTGCCTCCAAAAATCCACTTTCCACTTTCCAATTCTAACAAACTAGTTACTAGCTGAATTTTATATAAATGCATCTGCTTGTTAACATACAGATTAATTCTGCAGCCTCATCAAAATATTATTTGTCAATGAATTCAGTATGCCTTGATAACTGGTCAGTTTGATTAAAAACTACTCTAAAATGCTGATTTCTGTTTGTAAAAAATAATTATTTCAGCGGTAACATTTTCAGTCATGTAAAAGGTATATTCTGCATTGTGTTCAGTTGTGTAAGTACATATTTCTTATTTGGTAAATGATAGATAAGTGTAAAGATGTCACTACCAAGCAACCATCATGTTCATTAAGTATGTTATTAGTAATACCTCCTTCAGGCACTACTGTTAGATATAGCGCAATTTTGTAATGAATATTCTGTTGTATTCCATGATTTTCTTATCTGGTTTACCTCTGATGCATGATATCGTTACCTGGTTGCTTATCTGTAAATAGTTTCTTCCTGCTAGCATTAATAAATAAATAAAGAAAGCTAAATAAGACAGCTTTTCTCTCTTGGAACCATTCAATATTTTTATACTTGTATTTTATGTGGTATGTGTACAAATATAATGTTAGAATGCTGCTGCATTGAAATTATGATGTTTTATTAGACTAGGACATTTATCTTTTTTTTTCACATTTGCTTTAGTTTTTCTCCCCATATCATTAAGCCATCAGTCCTACCTTTGTCAAATGGATCATTACATGGTACAATGATCCATCTGGTCCCCGAGCCATCAAAAGAATAAAGGCAAGAAAAAGTGGGAGCAAGTCACCAAAAGAATGAAGGCATGCAAGAAGAAGTGGGAGAAAACAATGGAGCAGGCTAAGAAGGAACACTGATTGGCTAACAAAGAGGATAAGAGAACAATTGCAGTAGCAAAGAACAAGGCATCAGAGAAACTTGACCGGCTTCTAGAGTGTGACTCTGTTTGGGGCACAAAGAAATGCTATCAGGTTGCCAAAGAGAGACAGACTGGTAAAGAAGATAGTCCTCAGATATGCTTCATAAGGGATGCCACCAACAGCCTGCTCAGCCTTCCATAGGGCATCAAAGGCAGGTGGAAGGTATACTTCCAACAGCTTCTTAATGAAGAAAAGCTGTAGTGCCTCAGGCACAGTCTGCAATGGAAGAAGAAGTAGAGCCCACCCTAGAAGAAGTAAGCCCAGCACTAAGAAAAATGAAAGGAGCATGAAGCCATGGGGGCTGTTAGACAACAGTGGCATGTGTAGTAGGGAAATGCATGCTAGTGTTTTTGCCTGACAGCGCTTGTTTCTCAAACGTTTCTCTTGAATACCCTTTGTGAACAGACTCCATTGTCTCCCTATGTCCCCCATAGGAATTTGCAAAGGAGGAGGACACCTGTTTTCCAGCTTCTTCCCATATCCCAGAGAAGAGCTATAGGAATAGTAACAATCACTTGAATTGTCACTGCTAATGTGTGTCATGCTTACCTTTCATCTGCTAGATTTCATGCAGAATGTCCAGATTTTGGCTTATTTTAGTCTGTTCTTCCTAATATTTGTGTTTTTTGGCAAATCATTGAAGATTAATGCCACTAGATAATGACATACATTTAAGTTTCTAACTTCATATTCTTAAAAAAAATGCATGCTAATGCAACTTTCTAAATTCTTAAAAGCAATTATTAAAATATGTCCCTGGCTTTGGGGTTTGTTTGTTGGTTTGTTCCTTACTATTTTTAGCTTTTCCATATTTCCTGCGCTCAGAAGCTGAAAGGCAGGACACCATGTATGAGTACATTTTTGCATGTATCCATGTAAAGATGTATGTAGGTATCTTAGCAACAATAAAACATAGGGATATAAGATAATTGGCTTTGCAGAAGTTGTCACTTGGTTTAGAAATCCAAAAGCCTACTATATTGTCTGAGGAACATGTATTCAGAAAATAATTACTTGCTGGAAATATAACTGAACCTGATAGACCCACAAATGGTACACTGGTTTAAATGGCATAAGACTCAGGTTATTGTCAAACCTCATATGACATCATGCTCCTGTGATACCGTAAGACTCAAAAGTAGTCTGTGATTACTGAGTTTAAAGGAAATCGGTTTGATTTTTCGGAGTCATTTTTTTCTTATGGTCAAGCATCCACCTGTGGGTCTACACTGTATTAGAAATAGTGGCTTAAGTTTCATAACTGACCAAGGGGGAGGCTTTATATCCATTTTCACACTATTAATGATGTCTGAAATTGCAAATGTTAGGCAAAACAAACAAATAAAATTCTATGAATGCCCTGAGCCTATTGAACGCAGAAGATGACACAATATGTCACAAGCAATAGAAAATATTAGTCACGCATTGCACATTGTTCCTTTTATTGATGGATTGTTTTTCTCTGTTAAGCCTGAATCATAGGAAGAGGACTTTGTGTTTTTAGTTTCCACAAATTGCACTGTCAGATGACACAGTCACACAGTGACACTGTGAGCAGCACTGTCACATCAAACCAAGCTGGTTTTATTTTTAGTCTGAGTGCCCTCTCCAAGAAGTGTACACGTTCTGCTGGTGTTAATATGAGTTTTCTGCAAGTGCTTCTGCTTCCTCGTACATTCCAAATGTATGTGGCTCGTGGCTTGGTGATTTAAAAATTGTCTGTTGGTGTGTCAACATCTCTATGTGTATGTCAGAGAAGAAAGGTCTGTCAATCTGCTTCCATTTCCACCATTTGTCTTGTTAGCTCAGTGGATGCTGGCAGCTGATCATGTGA
This sequence comes from Protopterus annectens, assembly GCF_019279795.1. Lineage (NCBI taxonomy): Eukaryota > Metazoa > Chordata > Ceratodontiformes > Protopteridae > Protopterus > Protopterus annectens. The sequence continues at coordinate 1,595,276,863 of NC_056735.1, read as the reverse complement.
CATCTCAAGGTTGTGGCTGTGGCTTGGTCTCATGCCTCAATCATGCCTCTGTTTCTTGTACCACTGCGGAGGTGTGTGAATATGATTACTGTAAGTGGTAGTGGTCTTAATTAATAATTCTTCAAACAGGAGTAGTTCTGATTCTGAAATATGTTATGACAGCTTATTATTTGTAGAAATCTCTACATTTTGAATTTCTATAATATTCAGACTATATTATTGTCTTGAATGGCAGGAGCTCACAAAAAGCAATAAATACGTGGTTTTGTGTTTTCTGTAGATTCAGAGGGTGATATTTACTTCTGAGCAGCACAAGTACTAACCAAGAAACATGTGACACTGAGGTTAGTGTAACAGGAGATACTCTTTAGTTGTTTTTTGTTCCATTTTAGAGATATGATGATAAAAAAGTGGAAGGCTACCTATTCTCTGAACATATGGCTACCCCAAAGATGGTGTAACAGTACATCTTGAGTGTTGTGCAAGTAATATCAAGATTACACTTTTTAAGGAATTGCAAAAGTGTTTTGTTTCCTTAAACGTGCTGATTCAGAACTAAATAAATTTGTGTTTTTGGCTATAATCACTAGCTGCTGCTATTAACTTTTCACATTATCTGTATGACATTCTTAATCTTGTAACACAGTTGTCACAAATCAGTTCGGCCAACAGGCATGTCATAGAAACAAAAAACTCTGTGACTTTCTCTTTTACTGCTGAAAGAGAAAGAAAATAAAACTATTCTGTGCATATTTAACAGTTCTAATTATTACCATTAACCACTGATTAATATTAATGAATTACAGACATTGCTGTATGTTTATTAACAAATTCAAAAATGAATTAACTTTGCAATCATTTATTACTGCTACCGAAGAAACATCAAAAAAGCTTGTAAGAAAGGCAATTAATGCATCACTTATTTTATTTTCCATCTTACCACTATTCTTCAGAATTGTCTCTGCATCCTCCTTTTGTATTTATTCCATAATGACCTACCCCCCAAGGAATCATCTCCTTAATTTTCTGGCTCACTCTGTACCACCATTTCTCTACATAAATCATTCTGTAACCCTTCTGACTGGAGGGTTATAATTATACACCCATCATTTGCTAACTCATCTCCAATTAACAGTTTCTTTAAAACATTTTCTCAGGATCCTGCACACCTTCACTGGTTTGGTATTTACTTTGTCCTTCATTTCTTTCACTACTCCATCATCTCATTTTATCTCCATCTGCCTCTTCGCCTGAAACAGAAACAGGAAGTGCTCCTCCAAAATGGTTCGCACATACAACAATGATCAGTAGGGAAGTTGTTTCCTAGTACTCTGACCAAATTTAACCTCTGTAGTATGAGTACCACCTTAGGTGATCCCCGAAATAATCTGCTGGCCAAGTTGCTACCCCAAAATGAAGACAGTTTTGAGACTACAACATTTGCAGACAAAAAAATTATGTGCGAATCTGTGATAAGATTCTTGGTACAGAAATCCCTTCAACCATTCCCTGGCAAAACTGGAGCATGCCCCATTAAGAAGGATGATCACCTAACTATAACTTCTTCAAAAGAACTATAATATTTACTGTGACTTTGAGGATGTGTATTGTAAAACACTTATGCATAAAGATTCAATCACTTTCTCACATGACTACTGAAATGTTAGCAAGCCATCTGTGTAGTGATAAAGTATCAAACTGTTTTCTGTATTCCTCTTTATTTGCTCCTTTTATCATTCAGAAGCATATCTCTATGCTGTAAAGCTTCATCAGAAAATTTTGCTCCTGCATTACATAGCACAGCCCTGAAACCACAGAAAATGACCAGTCCCAAAATTCATAGTTGCCAATTTACCTAATGGTCAGAAACCAAATGATTATCATTACAGGCCTGTAAAATAAGTAATTGTGTCCACTGCATGTGTGTGTCTGTGTGTGCATGCGTGTGTGTGCATGTGTGTCTGTGTGTGTGTGTGTGTGTGTGTGTGTGTGTGTGTGTGTGTGTGTGTGTGTGTGTGTGTGTGTGTGTGTGATCTACTTCACAACATCAAATACTCACATTATAAAATTCCACTTCAACCAATGTCCTTGTTAATGAGGTACATAATCCACTCCTTTCCCTTGCAGATCAGGCTAATTAGCCTGATGGCTCTAAAATAATGGCTGAGTTCAAGAGGTTATAGTGAAAAGGTTTTAAAGCATGCCTTGAATGTAGTTCTAAAAGCAAAATATGTTGTTAAAGATATGAGAATAAAGTATTGCAATAATCTGTCAGGTGAAGTTGAGGGGAAGGATCTCTCTTTTGTATCTAAATTGTCTGTTTTTATATGAAAAAATGAAAATAATCATTTTGGATGTATGGCATGTTGTGTGTAAGGATGTTAATGTAGGGAAATTATTTCCCAAATCCATTCGATTTTCCTATGGGCGTTATGCCATCTTGAATGAACTTTTAAGTATGGGGTATTCTAGTGTTCAGCAGGAACTTTCTGGTATGTTTGCTTGTGGACACTGTGAAGTTTGTGTTCATGTTAAAAACATTTCAGGGAATTTTATTAATGGCAAAAAAACTGTGTGTAAGGGGAGATGCAACAACATAGAAATACGCACACACGCACACAG